>NC_045991.1:9128222-9269532 GCF_010909765.2 Amblyraja radiata
CCGTCTCTCGCTCTCTCTCTCTCTCTCTCTCTCTCTCTCTCTCTCTCTCTCTCTCTCTCTCTCTCTCTCTCTCTCTCTCTCTCTCTCATCAGAAGCAACTTTGATTTAAATAATCACTATTAATTCATTTGTCTTGTAAGATGATATACATAAACCATAAAGGCAATTATATATATAATTATATAGTAATAATAAATATATGCATATATATATATTTATACACATACATATATATACACATACATAAACGTATACACATACATATGCACACATACATATGGATACATTTATATGCATACATACACACATATATATACATGCATATATACACATACATATATATTTATACATATGATCATTTTCCAACGATCAATAGATTTACGATCAGTTCCTGTGGATTGGAGGGTAGCTAATGCTATCCCACTTTTCAAGAAAGGAGCGTGAGAGAAAACGGGGAATTACAGACCAGTTAGCCCGACTTTGGTGGTGTGAAAGATGCTGGAGTCAATTATTAAAGATGTAATAATGGGGCATTTGGATAGCAGTAAAATAATTAGTCCAAGTCAACATGGATTTATGAAAGGGAAATCATATTTGACTAATCTTCAGGATTTTTTTGCCGCAAGGCTTGGTGTTGGGGCCGCAACTGTTTACCATATATATTAATGATTTGGAAAAGGGAATTAGGAGCAAAACTAATGCATACATACCTACATATTTAAATTCACCTGATAAGTTGGTCAAATAACATGGGCACCTTCTTGCTTTTTTTGAGACATGGATTTTTAAAATGTGAATGTCTCATAGCAACACATTTGTGGGTCAGAAGTATTTTGTACCAACCCCCACAATTTCAAATAATTCTAAATTGAACTTCTTAAACAAGGAAAACTATTTTTTTTTACATCATTTTGTGTGGCTGTGTTGACTGTAATTATGAGACTGCCGGGCAGTATCACTGTGAATGGCGGTGGCTGTGTGTTTTAATGCAAGTGTGAAAAGGAGAGTAAATTTAAAGAGACAATGTGAGACCCATCAGGGTTTCATCCAAGAACCAATTTAAAGGCAAGGTTCCATCAATTACAGTATTTTAATTGAAAATCTTACTCTTAATATTCTTCCTAATTAGGCTTTTTGTGTTCCCTCTTGAACTTTGTGTCTCCCAGAGCCTATGGGGAGGTTCTGGAGATACAATAATCCAATCTTGAGGCAAATAACCATATTTAAAACTGGCATTGCCTCTGCCTTTAATTCTACATTCTCCGAGGATGCTGGATGCCGCGACAATCTCTTGCAACAAGTACAGAAAGGCAGTCAACTGCAAAAAGATCAAAGAGAGGAAAGAGTATGGAAGGGAAAGGCTTTTCAGAATCATAATCAGATTTTATTTGCCAAGTATGTTTTGCAACATACGAGGAATTTAATTGGCCAGGTCAGTCATACAATTAAAGCAACAGCACTCAAAAACACATTTTAATACGTACATTCACCAGTGACTCCTACACATTCCTCACTGTGATGGAAGGCGAAATAAAGTTCAAGTCCCTTCCTTTTGTCCTTCCTCGGTCGGGGGCCTCAAGCCCCCCGTTCAAACTCCGTTCAATGGTGAACTCATCTTGGTCTCCAGGCCTATAGTGCTGCACAAATCACTGCACCACATGCATCTATTTATTCCCTTTTCCCATGGTTCATGCAGCTGGATATTAACTTGCCGAAATGGAAAGAGATGCAGTGAGCATTCAATAGTTCAGACTTCTGGGTGAATTAAGGGGCTGCTTGATGGGCTGAGGGTAATCGAGATTGTATGATTGTCATTCTTTTGGAAGAACTGATGGAAGTTCTTATGGAAAAGCTGATGAATTGACTACGGGATGAGCTGGTGGGCTCGAGGATTGCTGGATGAGTGTTCTGGAAACATAGAAAATAGGTGCAGGAGGAGGCCATTTGGCCCTTCGAGCCAGCACCGCCATTCATTGTGATCATGGCTGATCAGCCGTAATCGATAACCCGTGCCTGCCTTCTCCCCATATCCCTTGACTCCACTAGCCCCTAGAGATCTATCTAACTCTCTCTTAAATCCACCCAGTGATTTGGCCTCCACTGCCCTCTGTGGCAGGGAATTCCACAAATTCACAACTCTCTGGGTGAAAACGTTTTTTATCACCTGTCTTAAATGGCTTCCCCTTTGTTCTAAGACTGTGGCCCATGGTTCTGGACTCGCCCAACATTGGGAACATTTTTCCTGTATCTAGCTTGTTCAGTCTTTTTATTCATTTATATGTTTCTATAAGACCCCCTTGCATCTAACAAGAGTGTTTTATTGTCATGTAGAACAATTTCCTGCATCTAGCTTGTCCCAGATAGAACAATTAAATTCTTACTTTCAGCAGCACAACAGAATCTGTAAACATAGTACACTGTAAACAATATGATAAGATGCCCCCTCATCCTTCTAAACTCCAGTGAATACAAGCCTAGTCTTTTAAATCTTTCCTCATATGACAGTTAAAAAGAAAAAGGGTGGCTAAGGTGAACGTTGGTCCATTGGAGGGTGAGACTGGAGAGTTGTTGGTGGGGAACATGGAAATGGCAAAGGCATTAAACGAGTATTTTGTATCAGTCTTCACCATAGAAGACACAAAAAATATTCCAACGCTGGATAAACAGGGGGCGGTAGGAATGGAGGAGCTAAATACTATTAAGATCACCAAGGAGGTGGTATTAGGGAAATTAATGAGACTGAAGGAGGATAAATCCCCTGGGCCTGATGGATTACATCCAAGGGTCTTGAGGGAGATAGCGGTGGGGATTGTGGATGCATTGGTGATAATTTTCCAAAACTCCCTGGAGGCAGGAACGGTCCCAGTGGATTGGAAAATGGCCAATGTAACACCTATATTTAAAAAAGGAAGTAAACAGAAGGCGGGTAACTATAGACCGGTTAGTCTAACATCGGTGGTGGGTAAAATGTTAGAGACAATTATTAAAGAAACACTAACGGGGCACTTGGATAAACATGACTTCATCGGACAGAACCAGCATGGTTTTGTGAAGGGGAAGTCCTGTTTAACGAATCTGCTCGAATTCTTTGAGGAAGTAACAACCCGGGTGGATAAAGGGGAACCGGTGGATGTGGTATACTTGGACTTCCAAAAGGCTTTTGACAAGGTGCCACATAAGAGACTATTGCTAAAAATAAAAAATGATGGGATTGGGGGTAATATATTAGCATGGGTAGAGGATTGGCTAACAAATAGGAAGCAGAGAGTGGGGATAAATGGTTCATACTCGGGATGGCAACCGGTAACTAGCGGGGTTCCGCAAGGGTCGGTGCTGGGACCCCAGTTGTTCACAATTTATATAAATGATTTGGAGGAGGGAACCAAGTGTAATATATCAAAATTTGCGGACGATACAAAAATGGGAGGAAAAGTAGGGGATGAGGAGGATAGGAAGAGTCTGCAAAAGGATATAGATAAGCTAGGTGAGTGGGCAACAACTTGGCAGATGAAATTTAATACTAATAAATGTGAAGTCATTCACTTTGGGAAAAAAAATGATAGGGCAAGTTATTTTCTAAATGAGGAGGAGCTGCGTTGTAATGCAACGCAAAGGGATCTAGGGGTATTAGTACATGAATCACTAAAAGTTAGTATGCAGGTGCAGCAAGCAATCAGGAAGGCCAATGGAGTTTTGGCCTTTATTGCTAGGGGGATTGAGTATAAAAACACGGAGGTCTTGCTGCAGCTGTACACAGTATTAGTGAGACCACATTTGGAATACTGTGTACAGTTCTGGGGTCCATACTTAAGAAAGGATGTACTAGCCCTGGAGGCAGTGCAGCGAAGGTTTACAAGATTAATTCCTGCAATGAGGGGATTGACATATGAGGAAAGGTTAAGTAGGCTGGAACTCTACTCTTTGGAGTTTAGAAGAATGAGAGGCGATCTCATTGAAACATATAAGATCGTGAGGGGCCTTGATCGGGTGGATGCACCGAGGATGTTCCCAATGATCGGGGAAACTAGAACTAGGGGACATAGTTGCAGAATAAGGGGGGGCTCTTTTAAAACTGAGATGAGGAAGAACTTCTTCACCCAGAGGGTGGTTAATTTATGGAATTCACTGCCCCAGGGAGCAGTGGAAGCAGAAACTTTAAATATATTTAAGACTAAAATAGATGGTTTTTTAGCTGCCAAGGGGATAAGGGGCTACGGGGAGAGGGCAGGGATATGGACCTAGGTATGGTTAGTATAGTAAGACCTGAGTGATCTCCTGGACAAGTGTCGATCGCCTGGATTGGGGTCGGAGAGGAATTTCCCGGATTTTTTTCCCGAATTGGACCTGGGTTTTTATCCGGTTTTTTGCCTCCCCCAGGAGATCGCGAGGTTCTTGGGGTGGAGAGGGGTGATAGCGGTATAAAGGGGAGGGTAGTGTCTTGTGTTCTGTGTCTTGTGTCTACTGTTTGTGGGTAAGTGTGTCTGTTTAGTGTTCAGCCATGAGCGAATGGCGGTGCGGGCTCGACGGACCTGGTGGTCTACTCTCGCACCTACTTTCTATGTTTTTATGTTTCTATGTTTCTTTTAGGTTATTTGATGGTTAGGACAGGTTTAGAGGGGTATGGGCCAAATGCAGGCATGTGGGACTAGTGTGGTTGGGACATGTTGGCCAGCGTGGGCAAGTCTGTATTCTTTCTTTATGTGCTGCACTGGCAAGAAGCATTTCATTTCACTACACATAGGTGTATGTGACTAATAAATAACCTTTGAACCTTTGGTGGTTTATTTCCCGCCCTGTCAACGGACGGAGCGTCACGTGACGTCCCGCCTACTTCATTAATGCGGTCACCACGTGACGTGCCGCGCCGCCATCTTGTCGATGCGGCCATGACGACGGTCGAGGCCGGAGCGCGGGCGGGAAGATGACGTTGAAGGTGAAGCGGGTTTGGGTTTATGTTTCTGCTCCACGTCCCCGCCCGTCCGTCCCCGTCCGTCTGTCCGTCCCCGTCCGTCCCCGTCCGTCTGTCCGTCTGTCCCCGTCCGTCCCCGTCTGTCTGTGTCCGTCCGTCTGTCCCCGTCCGTCCCCGTCCGTCCCCGTCCGTCTGTCCCCGTCCGTCCCCGTCCGTCTGTCCCCGTCCATCCGTCTGTGTCCGTCCCCGTCCGTCCCTGTCTGTCTGTGTCCGTCCGTCCCCGGGGCTCGAAGCGGGCGCTCCCTGTAGCCCCGCCCACCCCGGGCGCTCCCTCGCTGGACTGTGTTTTGTGAAACGTTGCTTGACGAGTTCAAAAAGGTAGAACTAGACAGGCATTTAGCGCGAGGGGGAGGGGAGAGGGAGGGGAGTGGGGGGGGAGTGGGGGAGGGGGAGGGGGAGGGGGAGGGAGGGAGGGGGAGAGGGGAGGGGAGGGGGAGGGGAGGGGAGGGAGGGAGGGGGAGGGAGGTGTCGCAGCGGGAGAGTTGCTGCCGCCTGACAGACAGACAGACAGACAGCGGCCGCCACAGATGCGGGTTCGATCCTCTCTACAGGTACTGGCTGCACGGCCTTGGCTCCTTCCCCCCCCCCCCCCCCCCCCCCCGTGGCCTCGCTGGGTTTTCTCCGGTTTACTCCCACACCCCAAAGTCGTCAGGAGCTGAATTCCGCGAGTCATGGAGGATAAGTGTACACAATCTCTTTGCCGTGTACAAAAGATGGTGGTAATAGTGAGGTGAGACTTCCACTGCTGAATCACTATCGCTGAATTAAAGTATGTACTCATTCCAGATTCTTTCATCCTCCTTCAGTCTGTACAGTAATATCAATCGGCTAATTGTGCTACAGATTCCTGCCCCTCCAATGGTTGTACTACTGATCAAAGAGGAGGAGCCCTGCTGCGGTTATGTTGCATAGGTAGGTAGTGAGGATCCATGTGATTATGTATCCCATATAAATTACATAATTAAAAATCTGGTTATACGTGGTTTAAAATTAATTTGCACAAGTTGTCCTTGAAAGCGAATCAGATGGTCGACACACTTTTACACACTTTTGCCAACGTTACTGATTTGAATGTTGCCAAATCAACCTCAAAGTTGCTGTTGTTAAGCTAAAGTTGACTGACTAAAAGAAACATAGAAATTAGGTGCAGGAGTAGGCCATTCGGCCCTTCGAGCCTGCACCGCCATTCAATATGATCATGGCTGATCATCCAACTCAGTATCCCGTAGCTGCCTTCTCTCCATACCCTCTGATCCCCTTAGCCACAAGGGCCACATCTAACTCCCTCTTAAACATAGCCAATGAACTGGCCTCAACTACCCTCTGTGGCAGAGAGTTCCAGAGATTCACCACTCTCTGTGTGAAAAAAGTTTTTCTCATCTCGGTTTTAAAGGATTTCCCCCTTATCCTTAAGCTGTAACCCCTTGTCCTGGACTTCCCCAACATCGGGAACAATCTTCCTGCATCTAGCATGTCCAACCCCTTAAGAATTTTGTAAGTTTCTATAAGATCCCCTCTCAATCTCCTAACTTCTAGAGAGTATAAACCAAGTCTATCCAGTCTTTCTCCATAAGACAGTCCTGACATCCCAGGACTCAGTCTGGTGAACCTTCTCTGCATTCCCTCTATGGCAATAATGTCCTTCCTCAGATTTGGAGACCAAAAAAGAAAGGAATAGAACAAAGAACATTATGGCCCCATGGCTAACAATGTCTGTGCCGAGCATGATGCCAAGATAAACTAATCTCCTCTGCCTGCACGTGATCCATGCCCCTCCATTCCCTGCATATCCAGTTGCCAATCAAAGGATATCGAAGAATGCCATAGAACTGGCAAAAAAACTCATAAATAACTAATTGTCGAGTTCAGCATCTTAAATTGTTTTACTCACTCCCCTAACCAGCAGCGAGCGAATCAAAGTACTGCATTTCAGTTGTTTAGTCTTGGCCTTGATGCTTCCTGCAGCACCTAGTGATAATTACAGTTCTATAACAGCGGCAGGATTCTCAATTTCACTGCCTACTAAGTTGGGAAGCAGTTTTGAGTGACGCTAAATATCTTGGCTTTGGATTAATTCCAGAGGATCCTCGAATGAAATTCACCTGTTGCAGCTCTACTTCGACACACATTGTTTGTAAAATCTTCACCCTCTCCTCTGGTTATCTCCTCTTTACACTCTCAGTCCTGGTGCAGGGTCTCGACAAGAGACATAGATTATTTCCTTGTTTCCACAGTACTTGGAAGTACCCGCTGAGTTTCTCCAGTAATGTTGCAGTATAATAATGCTATTGTCAATGATACCAGAAATTATTTTCTCCACAGTCAAGGATGGACAGATTGCCTCTTTAAAGAACATTGGTAGGAAATTCGACACTTGTGCCCTGATGTCCAAGGTAAAATAGGGGAAGGCTTATTATTGGAATTAGCTTTTATTTCAATGTATTACAGGAGTACAATTTACTGTGCCGTTGTGTTGGTTACTGCACTGGAGCTATCACTTCATATTCACTTTGCCCCTCATCGTTTAACCTCCCCACCATCTTTCAAATGAAAGAAAAACATTGTGGACGTTCCCCCAAACAATAGGAGAGTTTAGGCAACATGGTGTAATGTCAATGATAATGAAGGGATGTTGCTCATTTAGTGGAGATTACAGACTTTGTTTGTCTGAAAGTTTTTGCTTGTTTTGGTCATTTTCTTGATCACTTTTAACAGAAATTTTCAACAACCAGCTTTTAATATTCATAAATTTGGAGACAAATGGATTAATTTAGCAATAATTTGTGAATCTTGTTCTCTCCATAATAAAGGTTGCATAGCACTAGTGTAAGGAAATTGACTCTAAATTACCTACTTGTTATCTCGTTGATAGCTTTGTAAAAGTTGTTTTACTCTCACTAAATGGAAAAGTATATTATGTCTATACTGTTGATCAAAAACCTTCCCTCAATGTTTTTGTCTTTTCCCGAGGTAAAATTTCACATTTTTCTGCCAATACTTAATCATTTTTACAACTCTTCTAGTGTATGCTCAGCTGGCTCTGTTCCTACCTTTCCAACAGATCCCACCATCTCTCTCCACAACCACACCTCTGCTACAGCCACAGTCACTCAAGGCGTTCCCCAAGGCTCCGTACTCGGCCCCCTCCTCCATCATCTACATCCTCCCCCTTGGTCAGATACTCCGCCACTTCAACCTGGACTTCCACTGTTACGCCGATGACACCCAGATCTACCTCGGCACCAAATCCCCCCCCCCCCCCCCTCTCCCATATCAACTCCTGTTTGTCAGCTATAAAAACCTGGATGCAACATAACTTCCTCAAACTCAACAGCGATAAGACAGAATTCCTCCTCATAGGCTCCAAAGCCACACTCAGCAAAATCAATAACCCCACTCTCACCATCGACGGCACCACTGTCTCCCCATCTCCCCAGGCCCGCAACCTTGGCGTGATCTTTGATTCCACCCTCTCCCTTGAGCCTCACATCCGCCATGTCACTAAAACCTCCTTCTTTCATCTCCGCAACATTGTCAAACTCAGACCCTCTCTCACACCTCCTGCTGCTGAAAGACTCATCCATGCCTTCATCTCCTCCCGACTGGGCTATTGCAACTCACTTCTCCTTGACGTCAGCTCCACCTACATTAACCGACTCCAACTGGTCCAGAACGCAGCCACCCGACTCATAACCCACACCAAATCCTGGCATCACATCACTCCAGTCCTCAAACAACTTCACTGGCTTCCCATCTCCCATCGGATCACCTACAAAATCCTGATCCTCACCTACAAACCCCTCCACCATCTGGCCCCCCCATATCTCACTGACCTCCTCTCCCCCTACCAACCCTCACGGTCCCTCAGATCCACATCAGCCGATCTCCTCTCCAACCACAAGTCCAACCTCTGCAGTTTTGGGGACAGAGCCCTCTCCAGGGCAGCTCCCAGGCTCTGGAACTCCCTCCCCCAACTGATCCGCAATTCCGTGTCCCTCACCATCATCCAGTCCCGCCTCAAGACCCATCTCTTCGCCTCTGCCTATCCTTAGCCCCACGTCCCCCTCCCTTTTCATCTGTGCATTAATTGCCTCATATTGTGTTTTGAATTGAATTCTGTCTTTACTTTGTGTACTAGTCATGTCTCTACTATTTATTTCATTCCCCTTACATGTTTTCCTCTACCTGTAAATTTTTGTAAGGTGTCCTTGAGACTTTTGAAAGGTGCCCATAAATAAAATGTATTATTATTATTATTATGCATATTTTTTTTAAACACAACACTGCGTTTTTGAAATGTTGATTTTCTCCCTCTATATATATGTTAGGTTTGTTTTTTGCTTGGATCTTTTAATCCACCATGATTTTTCGTATATTTGTAAGTCCAAATTCATTTTTTCCCATTAGATTCTTAGATAGTTAGCCTAGAAATTTGGCACATCTGAAAAACAAGTGTTGTAAAGTTGAAAATTGTATTAATGTGACATCATGTAATTTTGCACACATTCTTTGGTGCATTACTTTAGTGAGTGATTTGTTAACCTAACATCCAGCTCAGCAAAATAATGGCAAATACCAAATGGGATCTGTTTTGGAACTGTACAAAAGGGACGGATTGCATCTTAACAGGTGGGGGGGACCAACATTCTGGCAGGCAGGGTTGCCACTGCTACACGGGTGGTTTTAAACTGAATAAGGGGGGTGGGGTGTCAAATGGGATAGTCGAGGATGGAGTTAAAGGGAAAGAAAGGGATAGAAACATAGAAAATAGGTGCAGGAGTAGGCCATTCGGCCCTTCGAGCCTGCACCACCATTCAATATGATCATGGCTGATCATCCAACTCAGTATCCTGTACCTGCTTTCTCTCCATACCCCTGATCCCTTTAGCTTGGTTAATGACCCCCAGAATTAACGGGAAAGGAAGCTCATAAAGGGATTGGAGACTATGGCCAAGTGTAATAGGGATCGATGTGAAAGGTGAGATGCGTAAGGAATTAAAAGTATTGTATATGAATGCGCGAAGTATAAGAAGTAAAGTAGATGAGCTTGAGGCTCAGTTAGAGGTTGGTAGATATGACATTGTGGGGATTACTGAGACCTGGCTGCAGGAGGATCGGACCTGGGAACTTAATATTTAGGGTTATACATGCTATAGAAATGACAGGCAGGTGGCCAGAGGAGGGGGGGGGGTAGCTCTGCTGGTGAGGGAGGGAATTCAGTCCCTTGTGAGGGAAGACATAGGGATTGACGAGATTGAGTCACTGTGGATTGAGTTGAGGAATTGTAAAGGCAAGAAGACACTAATTGGTGTTATTTACAGACCCCCAAATAGTAGCCCGGATGTAGGGTGTAAGTTGCAGCCGGAGTTAAAACTGCCATGTAACAAAGATAATGCCACCGAGGTGATGGGGGATTTCAATATGCAGGTAGACTGGGAAAATCAGGTCGGTTCAGGACCCCAAGAAAGGGAGTTTGTAGAATGCCTCCGAGATGGATTCTTAGAGCAGCTGGTAATGGAGCCGACCAGAGAAAAGGCAATTCTGGATTTAGTGTTGTCCAATGAACCAGATATGATAAGAGAACTCGAGGTAAAGGAACAGCTTGGAGGTAGTGATCATAATATGATTAGTTTTAATCTGCAATTTGAGAAGGAGAACGTTAAATCGGAAGTGGCAGTGATGCAGTTGAAGAAAGGGGAATATAAAGGCATGAGAGGGGAGCTGGCCAAAGTAGACTGGAAAGTGATCCTTGCAGGAATGACGGTGGAACAGCAATGGCAGGAATTTCTGGGCATAATCTGGAAGACGCAGGATAATTTCATTCCAAAAAGGAAGAAAGATTCTAAGGGGAGTAGGAGGCAACCGTGGCTGACAAGAGAAGTTAGGGATAGAATAAAACTAAAAGAAAAGATGTATAACACAGCAAAGAGCAGCCGGAAGCCAGAGGATTGGGAAACTTTCATAGGACAACAGAAGGAAACGAAACGGGCAATACGGGCTGAAAAGATGAAGTACGAGGGGAAGCTGGCTAGGAATATAAAGAAGGACAATAAAAGCTTCTTTAGATATGTTAAGGGAAAAAGAGTAGCAAATTCAAATGTGGGTCCCTTGAAGGCAGACACGGGTGAAATTATTATGGGCAACAAGGAAATGGCAGAAGAGTTGAACAGGTGCTTCGGATCGGTCTTCACTAAGGAAGACACAAACAATCTCCCAGATGTACTGGAGGACAGAGGATCGAAGGGGGTAGAGGAACTGAAAGACATTTTCATTAGGCGAGAAATAGTATTGGGTAGGCTAACGGGACTGAAGGATGATAAATCCCCTGGGCCTGATGGTCTGCATCCCAGGGTCCTCGGGGAGGTGGCTCTAGCATTGGTGATCATTTTCCAATGTTCAATAGATTTAGGATCAGTTCCTGTGGATTGGAGGATAGCTAATGGCGAGTGGAGTGCCGTAAGGCTCAGTGTTGGGGCCGCAACTGTTTACCATATATATTAATGATTTGGAAGAGGGAATTAGGAGCAACTCTAGCAAATTTGCGGATGACACAAAGCTGGGTGGCAGTGTGAACTGTGAAGAGGATGTTAGGAGGTTGCATGGTGACCTGGACAAATTGAGTGAGTCGGCAGATGCGTGGCAGATGCAATATAATATAGATAAATGTGAGGTTATTCACTTTGGTGGCAAAAACAAGGGGGCAGATTATTATCTCACTGGGATTAGGTTAGCTAAGGGGGATGTACAGCGAGACCTGGGTGTCCTTCTACACCAGTCACTGAAACTTGGCGTGCAGGTACAGCAGGCAATGAAGAAAGCTAATGGAATGTTGACCTTCATAACAAGAGGATTTCAGTATAGGAGTAAATAGGTTCTTCTGCAGTTGTATAGGGCTCTGGTGAGACCACAGCTGGAGTATTGTGTGCAGTTTTGGTCTCCTAATTTGAGGAAGGACATCCTTGTGATTGAGGCAGTGCACCGTAGGTTCACGAGATTGATCCCTGGCATGGCGGGACTGTCATATGAGGAAAGATTGAAAAGACTAGGCTTGTATTCACTGGAGTTTAGAAGGATAAGGGGGGATCTTATAGAAACATATAAACTTATAAAAGGACTGGTCAAGTTAGATGCAGGAAAAAAATTCCCAATGTTGGGCGAGTCCAGAACCAGGGGCCACAATCTTAGATGAAAGGGGAGGTCATTTAAGACTGAGGTGAGAAAAAACTTTTTCACCCAGAGAGTTGTGAATTTATGGAATTCCCTGCCACAGAGGGCAGTGGAGGCCAGGTCACTGGATGGGTTTAAGAGATAGTTAGATAGAGCTCTAGGGGCTAGTGGAGAAGGCAGGTACGGGTTATTGATAGGGGACGATCAGCCATGATCACAATGAATGGCGGTGCTGGCTCGAAGGGCTGAATGGCCTCCTCCTGCACCTACTTTCTATGTTTCTGTTTCATCTCCAGGGAGATTTTCAATGACGTTGGTCTAAATAACGACTGCCATTGATCACGGAGAAGAACCAGCTTTTATTAATCAAGCTGAAACTGAATATCGTTAAAGTACAAATCTATGTTCTTGTAGTCTGATTGTTGCATGCTGTAAGCATGCTTATTGAACTGTACAGCACAAGAACAGACCCTTTGGGCCACAGTGTCTGTGTTAAACATGATGCCAAGACCATCTCTTGCTTACCTGTGCCTACATTCCCTGCACATTCATGTGCCTATCAAAGAGCCACTTAAATGCCACTATCGCATCTGTCTCATCCCCAACCTTGGCAGCGCATTTTAGGCACACAACACCCTCTGTGTAAAAAATAAAATAAAAATAGATCTATAAAGATTGTCCTCCACATCACATTCAAACTTTGCACCCCACACCTTAAAGCTATGCCCTCTAGTATTTGATGTTTCCATTCTGCAGATTAAAACGATTCTGACTGTATCTGATCTATGCCACTCATTTTATATATTTCTATCATGTCTCAGTGAAACCTCTGACGTTCGATAGAAAACAATCTTAATTCTGACTAACCTCTCCCTGTCGCAAATACCCCTTAACCCAGTCAAACTTAACAATTCCAGACATTTGCAATCACAAATATCTCATAGTGCCTCTGGATCTTACACTCCTAATCATAGTTGTCAAGAAGTTAGTCCTCAAGACAACATAGGCTAGTAATTATTTCTGAAGAGGCGGAATTGAGAAAATCATTTTTTACACAGAGAGTGGTGAATCTGTGGAATTCTCTGCCACAGAAGGTAGTTGAGGCCAGTTCATTGGCTATATTTAAGAGGGGGTTAGATGTGGCCCTTGTGGCTAAAGGGATCAGGGGGTATGGAGAGAAGGCCGGGATGGGATACTGAGTTGGATGATCAGCCATGATCATATTGAATGGCGGTGCAGACTCGAAGGGCCGAATGGCCTACTCCTGCACCTATTTTCTATGTTTCTATGTTTCTAATTAAAATTTCAAAGTTACTGAGTTTTGATTCTGCTTCATATGTGGAAAGAAGTATGACTTTACATGGAAGCATTGGAGAGGATACAAATATGATCAACAGGTGTGGTACCAAAATTGGGAATTACAACTCTATTTTGAACAATGAGTTAATTTGTCTGGGAACAATAGGAACTTAACAAGATACTTGGGTTCTCCATTTCACCCACTACCAACCCTTACCGACAACCATGGCTTATTCCAGACCGAACCATATGTCACTTTAACCACTTCTTTGCTGTGGCGAGCCAGGAAAGGGCTGAGGGCCTCATTCAGGTTCCCAGTGTAGTAGTGGAGAGGGCAGCGACTCATGCTAAGTTCCTTACACAGCAGTGTCATCACTGACACATCTAAACAATAAAGTAATGATGATCTATTTTAGCATAATTCCACTCCATTATTCCATTCCTGGACACATCCTGAGCAGTAAACAAGATGCTGCGTAGCATCAATCCTTTTACTTAGGTCCTTTCACTTTGTTTGATTCTGTGTGGCACTTTAATGAAGGCCTTCGAAACATCTCTGGTTCTGATGTATCTTTTGCAGGTTAAGAATTGTGTAGACGAGGCGGCCTTTTCACCAAACATTTTCGCTTGTTTCGCCAAGGCCTGCATCTGTTTTCTGTGGCCCCCCCCCCCCCCCGTTCTCTCTTTTCTCCCCCCCCCTGCCCCCCCCCAGATGCACTCTAATTTCTCCCACCATCCCCCTCTTCTTTAACCCTCTCCATCCTATCTATATAGAAACATAGAAAATATGTGCATGATTAGGCAATTCAGCCCTTGCAGCCAGAACCACCATTCAATATTATCATGGCTGATCATCCAGAATCCTAACCTTGTTCCTGCTTTCTCCCCATAATCCCTTGATTCCATTAGCCTTAAGTGCTATATCTAACTCTCTCTTGATTTGCCCTACACTGCCACCTGTGGCAGAGAATTCCACAGATTCACAACTCTCTGGGTGAAAAGGTTTTTCCTCATCTCAGTCCTAAATGGCCTACCCCTTATTCTCCCCCAACATGGGGAACATTTTCCTGCATCTAGCCTGTCCAATCCCTTAAACATGTTATGTTTCTATAAGATCCCATCTTATGCTTCGAAATTCCAGTGAATACAAGCCCAGTCTAAATTCCATTGAATATAAGCCCATTATCTCGCTCCTTCTGTATTGTATTTCACCCCTTTTCTCTCATTATCTGACAGCCTTGTCTCTTTTTTATTTCCAGTGTTTATCCGCCCATCTGCCAATAAAACCTCCTCGCCTGTATCCACTATAACTTGCTAGGCTTTGTCTCCTCCCACATCTTTTCCAGCTTTCTCACCTTCCCTATTACCACCAAATAAAATCACCTATTCATTCCCTTCAGTGATGTAGCCTGACCTGCTGAGTTATACCAGCACTGTATCAGGGCTTTTTTTCTCTGTTGCCAACCGGGCAACCTAGGCAGCTTTTTCAGTTGCCAAATGACAGTTTAGGTGGTCATTTAAGACGGCTTGCATGGCGTGTGCGGTAATGTGCTCGGACGAAGTGCGCAGTTACCAGTCGGAATTATGCTCATTGAAGCATTCACATATTATTTCTGCTTCAAATAAAGTCACAAACTAAACATATTCACCAATCAAGACATGATATATCCCACAATAACATGCAGCAAAATTATAATACATTATCTCAACTCTTTTTACACGTTGCAATGAATGCAATTTCTATTATTTCTTTCCACTTCCAAACAAATGTGGTTGGATGATTCAGCGTATGGTCAACCCGTGTCAATAAATCCTGGACCATATTAACATATATGCTTAACCATGCACACTACAGATTGATGCAAGCATGTTTTCTGTGAAGGACTGAAAATTATCATGACATGGCCATAGCATGGGTCGTTATTGGTACATAAACTCACTTGCTTCCCACATAATTTATCCACAACAAAATATACAGGTTGCAAGGAAATTTCGAAAGGCATTTTAAGATAATAGCTGTTAAAACCGACGATACCCACCTGACAGGTTAAACATTACACTAAATGACAAGAACTGTCTGTGGAATTCTCTGTCTCAGAGGGCGGTGGAGGCCGGTTCTCTGGATACTTTCAAGAGAGAGCTAGATAGGGTTTTAAAGATAGCGTAGTCAGGGGATATGGGGAGAATGCAGGAACGGGGTACTGATTGGGGATGATCAGCGATGATCACATTGAATGGCGGTGCTGGCTCGAAGGGCCGAATGGCCTACTCCTGTGCCTATTGTCTATTGTCTATAAGAGATGGCCAAATGACATAACTGCAGCAAATGTTCTTTTGGCAATATGTTTAAAGGTGTCAAAAAGCCACATTACTGGACATTCAGATTAGATGTATGTGTTGTGAACAGCAATGAAGATACCAAGTTTGTATGCACCAGATTAAATAAAAAATTATTGATAGACGCTGTTTCCATCATCCCCACTGGCAATTGGGCAACCGTTAATTTCGAGCCTTGCTGTATGTTTTATCTTTGGTGTGCTAGTTGTAAATGTGCGCTGCATCTGCTAAATTATTTAGATTTTATGTACCCTGCTATACCCTACCTTGCTATTTTATGTACCCCACTGCTATAAAGGCACTAAATGTAGCCGCCAAGGAACGCAGGGACAATACATAATAAGAGATTGTGAAATCGACAGAAGAATGTAGGGCTGGGTGTTTATGCGTGCTATTTTCATGATATTTATTTTAGTTGTTTATCTTTTTTTAAATATTTTACCTTGTATGTATCGTTAGCTTTTAGAAATGTTTGAATGGTGCACTGACTGGCTGACATTTTACAATTTCGTTGTACATGGTTCATGTTACAATGACAATAAAGAAACTATTCTATTCTATTCTATTCATATCTTTAATTTAAGTCCACAGTCTAGCATTTCCCTAATGCTGATGCCAGCCTAACTGACCTCATTTTCTATCTCCCTCTCTCCAGAAATAGTGAGGCGTCATTTGCTCTCTTCCAATTTGTGTGAACCATTCTGCAACCTACGGAATTTTGGAAGATGATGAACGGTGCGCCTGCCTGAAAGGCTACTGATCAAGTTCTGGAATTTGGGCAGCTATTTTCCAGCCGGCACGGACTCCATCTTCTATGTCACCAACTCTACGATTCCTTGAAACTGGCAAGACGTCTGATTGACACAACACAGTGGAAACCTGGAGCGATCTCCCCAAAAGGCTTTTTGGATGCTGTGGGTCAGTTGGTACTTTCACTGCCATGTTCGATAAAATTTTGGTGGGAGGGTTAATGAGGGATTCGGAGCAAATGTGCATAAATTAATCGGAGCACAGGCCTCCCCTGACTAACAAATGGATTCCATTTGTACAGATGTTGATTTTTGTACGTCAGAAAATAGACAAAAATCACTCTATGTTTACCATTTTGTAATGAATGGCATTAAAAAACACATAATGCTGACAAGAAGGAACAATTGTTAAATGAGACAAAACTAGTTCTAACGTTCCTAGAAATGAACGTATGTATGTACATCGGACTTTTGAATTTAATAGTGGAGCTTTTCTGCATGTATGGGTTTCTCGTAAGTGGGGCATTTGTTACTCTGGGATGGCCTGTGTACTGCTCTGTCATTGTCTAATTGATTATGCTTTTAGCTTTGAAGAGGGATGTTGTGCGGATCATCTAATTGAGGTATAGAAAAGTATTTATGGCATGGAATATAATGTTATATTCAGGACGGAGGGACGGAATGCTGAGGCACAACAAATTTGCCATATGCTTGTTTAGTTTCTGTAATGAAGAATGAATTGTAATCTGGCAAGCAAAGTCATTAATGGATTGTCTCACGATTCCCAGGCATACTTTACACATGCCTGGCTATTTCACGTAATAGATCAAAAGTATTGCCTTTGATTCTTTTTCACTAAATCAGTATCTCTTGGTTGGAAACGTTTATGCCTTTGGCAAGACCCGTATATACGTGACTGATCTATAAACACTTCTTTTAACCTTCTCTAAGCACGACAATCCCACTTTCTTTGGATTTTTCATGGATGTGAAGCCTTTCATCTTGATACCATTCTTGTTGTTTAATGCAATCGAACAGACTTGTGTTGAAGCGATTTGTAAAAACGTAGCATACCTTGCTTTTATACTTTGCTTCTCTGTTCCAAAGGTTCTGTGTTTGTTTTTTTAAACTGACTACGCAACCAACTTGTTCTGCAATTGTTAAAAATTGCCGTTGTACATCTGCAGCGGTCTCTGTCCCAACATCCCCCATAAAATTGTACCATTTAGTTTACATGCAATTCTAGAGGTGAGAGCTGGGTTACTGTTCCTTCTCCGTTGCTAATGTAGCACATCGTGCAGTGTAGCAATGAATCCACTGATGAGATGGAAAAGCTTTTCCCACTGAGAGTAGGGAAGATTCAAACAAGGGGACATGACTTGAGAATTAAGGGACTGAAGTTTAGGGGTAACATGAGGGGGAACTTCTTTACTCAGAGAGCGGTAGCTGTGTGGAATGAGCTTCCAGTGAAGGTGGTGGAGGCAGGTTCGTTTTTATCATTTAAAAATAAATTGGATAGTTATATGGATGGGAAAGGAATGGAGGGTTATGGTCTGAGCGCAGGTATATGGGACTAGGGGAGATTATGTGTTCGGCACGGACTAGAAGGGTCGAGATGGCCTGTTTCCGTGCTGTAATTGTTATATGGTTATATGGTTATATGGAGGTGATGTGGAATGCTTGGTTTTAGGTACTGGTCATTCCAATCAATGACAGGACTCAGTCACAAGTCATAGACAACTCTAGACTGTCATTAGAACATTGGACATTAAAAACTACTGTAGAATTGCATGTAAACATGGGTGACAAACTGCATTAATATTTCCCATCATTACAAGCATCTGATAATGCCACAAAATACTCCTGCCAGAAATATGCAAAACACTTTTGCTTTAATTAAACTAATAATCCCATTACAAATTGCCTTACTTGCAAAGCCTAGATGTTTTTGTGTCACCGTCAGAGTGGTAAATGTGACGTATCCTTCCTGAGTAATCGATTTTAAATGCATTTACGTTCAAAAGTCATTCGAGTTTATTTAACCATTCGCCCCATTGAGTCTACTCCGCCATTTAATCATGGCTCATCTATCTTTCCTTCCCGACCCCATTCTCCTACTTTCTCCCATAACCTTTGACACCCTTCCTAATCAAGAACATGTCAATCTCTGCTTTAAGTATACCCAATGACATGGCCTCCACAGCGTCGGAGTTGATGAATGCTGTGATGGTGCTAGAGATGGTGGCCTGGTGCTCGTCAGTGGGGTCATGGTCCAGGGGTAAGTAGGAGGAGGTGTCCGAGAGTTGGCGCGTGGCCTCAGCTTTGTAGAGATCGACGCGCCAGACTACCACGGCCCCTCCCTTGTTGGCAGGTTTAATAACCCAGTCTGGGTTGTTGCGGAGTGAGTCGATGGCAGTACGTTCGGGGGGTGGGGGGGGGGTTGGGCGGGTGAGATTGGAGTGAGACGGGAGTGGAGAAGGTGAGGCGGTTGATGTCGCGACGGCAGTTTTGGATAAAAAGTTCTAAAGCAGGAGGGCCACGATGGGGGGTCCACGATCATCATTTTAATACACCTTTGGTTTTGTATATTAACTCCTGAATGTTTCTGATCCTATACCCACCTTTCTCAGCTGTGGTATTTTCACAATTGTTTATTGGTTCTTACAAATCATTTCTCCATGCTATTTGCTTTTAAGAACAAAGTCTTCCCTGGGTGCCACGCTTTACCTACATACTTGTGCACTAGAGCGTACTCCGAAAGGCATCATTGCTGTAGGGATGAGTTTTTAAGTGGAGATGGCCTCTTGGCTCCCGTCATCGTCTCACAAAAGACAGAGCACCTGCCTCGTAGTACATGTGATAATGTCCTGTTGAGTTCTTGTCCTGCAAGTCAGTTATAAAAGCTAGTCCTAGCACAATGGAGGTGTGGGGAAAGAATATCTAGCTTGTTTCAGTGGAATGCAAAACAGGTGGGCTGCTTTGAATAATGATCTCAACTATGGGAATGCTGTTGGAGATGCATTAATTGATGCAAATGGATAGAATGCTATCAAGCTCCTGCCTTGCATCTGTTTGCAAACTTCGGGACATGAGTAGATGGGTTACTACAATCCCTGACCAGCTCTTGTAGCCACAGTCATTGTGTTTGATCTAGTTGAGTTCTGGCCATTGACCACCCCAGAATTTTGGTGTGACTTGGCAATGCTAATGCGATTGAACATCATCTGCCTGCGGTTCGATTCTCCATTTTTGGAGCTGATCTTTGATTCTTCTGTGTATGAATGTTACTTGCCACTGTTTAGTCTATGCTAAATGTCATCCAGATTCAGCTGAATGCTGGACATGAACTAATTCATTTTCTAAAGATTATAGAGTGATACAGTGTGGAAACAGGCCCTTCTGCCCAACTTGCTCACACCAGCCAACATGTCCCAGCATTAGTCCCACCTGCCTGTGTTTGGTCCATATCCCTCCAAACCAGTCCTATCCATGTACCTGTCTAACTGTTTCTTAAATGTTGGGAAAGTCCCAGTCTCAACTACCTCTTCTGGCAGCTCGTTCCATACACCCATCACCCTTTGTGTGTTAAAGTTACCCCTGTAGTGGCACCAAACGTGGTGAATAAGGCCAGACGTCAGGCAGGTTCAAACAGTCGTTTATTCAGGTTCTACACATTAGGTTGGTGCGCTAACTATATTATCATTGCTGCTGTAGCTGAGCGAGGCTGTTTTCTCGGGCTCAGCTACCTGTTGACCGCTAAGATCTCGAGGTGAGATAACCTTAAGTAGCAGGACACTCCCTCTAGCTCATGACGTCACGCACCAGCCCTCGTACCTACTGACGAGGGTTCGACCATAAGTGACCCGTGTATTGGCTAACGCCACAGGATCCCCCCCAGAACCGGAGGAAGGAATAGAATGGTCGACATTCCAGTGAATATAAGCCCATTATCTCCCTCCTTCTGCATTGTATTTCACTCATTTTCTCACATTATCTGACAGCTTTGTCTCTTTTTTATTTCCAGTGTTTATCAGCCCATCCCACAATAAAACCTCCTTGCCTGTATGCAACTCTAACTTGCTAGGCTTTGTCTCCTCCCACTTCTTTTTCAGATGGATAATAAAACATTAGGTTAGACCATTTTTCATTAAAAAGTTACAAATTAAGACCTGCAATTTATTTTAATCTGGATAATTAGTCAAGCTGGATGATGAGTAGATTGGCATTATTTTTGTAAATGTTCACCTTATAAAGTAAGAAGCAACATTGAGGATATTAATACACATATCATGATTTAACATGGCACTGAAAATTCCTGGTAATATTCTTGTACCATATGTTATGTGCAAGATTGCAAAAAGCCAAAAACTACTTGCACCTTTTTCTTTCATGCCGTTTTCATGTCACAATAACGTAGAATGAACAGCATTTGATTTTACACTAATGCTCCATTTCTAGAATTCAAGTCGCTCATCAAGGCCTATGCAATGAAACTAGAGAGAGCTAACTCTCTAAGGGGGTAGAGGAACTGAAATAAATTTTCATTAGGTGAGAAATAGTATTGGGTAGGCTAATGGGACTGAAGGATGATAAA
The DNA here is from genome assembly GCF_010909765.2 of Amblyraja radiata. Taxonomy (NCBI): domain Eukaryota; kingdom Metazoa; phylum Chordata; class Chondrichthyes; order Rajiformes; family Rajidae; genus Amblyraja; species Amblyraja radiata. The sequence continues at coordinate 9,149,338 of NC_045991.1, forward strand.
TCCCCTGGACCTGATGGTCTGCATCCCAGTGTCCCCAGGGAGGTGGCTCTAGAAATAGTGGACACATTGGTGATCATTTTCCAATGTTCAATAGATTCAGGATCAGTTCCTGTGGATTGGAAGAAAGCTAATGTTTTCCCACTTTTCAAGAAAGGAGCGAGAGAGAAAACGGGGAATTAAAGACCAGTTAGCCAGACTTCGATGGTGGGAAAGATGCTGGAGTCAATTATTAAAGAGGTAATAATGGGGCATTTGGATAGCAGTAAAAGGATTAGTCCAAGTCAACATGGATTTATGAAAGGGAAATCATGCTTGACTAATTTTCTGAATTTTTGAGGATGTGACAAGTAAAATGGATGAAGGGGTGCCAGTGGATGTAGTGTATCTAGACTTTCAGAAAGCCTTTGTTAAGGTCCCGCACGGGAGACTGGTGACCAAAATTAGAGCACATGGTATTGGGGGTAGGGTGTTGACGTGGATAGAAAATTGGCTGGCAGAGTAGGAATGAACGGGTCCTTTTCAGAGTGGCAGGCAGTGGCGAGTGGAGTGTCGCAAGGCTCGGTGTTGGGGCCGCAACTGTTTACCATATATATTAATGATTTGAAAGAGGGAATTAGGAGCAACACTAGCAAGTTTGGGGATGATACAAAGCTGGGTGGCAGCGTGAACTGTGAAGAGGATGTTAGGAGGTTGCAGGGTGACCTGGACAGGTTCAGTGAGTGGGCAGATGCGTGGCACATGCAGTATAATATAGATAAATGTGAGGTTATTCACTTTGGTGGCAAAAACAAGGGGGCAGATTATTATCTCAATGGGGTTAGGTTAGGTAAAGGGGAGGTGCAGCGAGACCTGGGTGTCCTTGTACACAGGTCATTGAAAGTTGGCTGACAGGTCAGCAGGCAGTGAAGAAAGCTAATGGAATGTTGGCCTTCATAACAAGAGGATTTCAGTATAGGAGTAAAGAGGTTCTTCTGCAGTTGTATAGGGCTCTGGTAAGACCATATCTGGAATATTGTGTACAGTTTTGGTCTCCTAAATTGAGGAAGGACATCCTTGTGATTGAGGCAGTGTAGCGTAGGTTCACGAGATTGATCCCTGGGCTGGCGTGACTGTCATATGAGGAAAGATTGAAAAGACTAGGCTTGTATTCACTGGAGTTTAGAAGGATGAGGGGGTTCTTATAGAAACATATAAAATTATAAAAAAGACTGGACAAGCTAGATGCAGGAAAAATGTTCCCAATATCCAGAACCAGGGGCCACAGCCTTAGAATAAAGGGGAGGTTATTTAAGACTGAGGTGAGAAAAAACGTTTTCACCCAGAGAGTTGTGAATTTATGGAATTCCCTGTTTCTATAAGATCCCCCTCATCCTTCTAAACTCCAGTGAATACAAGCTAAACTCCAATGAATACAGGATGCATGGTTTCACTGTCTTCGCCTATTGAAAGAATTAAACATAGCAGGTATGTGCAATATGAATTAGATAGTTGCTACCTAAAGATGCCAGTAAAATACAAATCAAGTCACATTCTTTCTGAATGGGGATTATGCATTACATATTAAACCAAGTAAAGCTTACAGTTTGAAGAAAGATGCATGCAGTGATTTGTTCTTACCCAGTGACATAGTTCTCCAGCATTTTTAGTATAAGCTTCTTTAAGAGAATGTTTCGGAGCAGACAGGTTTTCACGTTGGTTCCTTGTCGTTTTCTTCAATTTAAAACCTTTTCTTATGTCGGACAGAAGAAATTATGTTTCACACAAAGCGTCCTGTACAGTATTGCCATATCCCTGATCCTCGATTAGTAAGTGTACAGAAATAGTCTGCAGAGCCCGTATGCAAGAGGTGCCATATTTTAGTGCCATTTTAAAAGTCCACGCTCTCGATCTTATGACACATCCCGACACATCCTAGGCTGTGTCGGGATGTGTCATAAGATCGAGAGCGTGGACTTCAATACCATGCATGATCCACAGTAAAAGCAGCACACGCAGGCAGCATCCCTGGAGAGAAGGAACGGGCCCCGTCCAAGGAAGGAGATGGCCAGAGGCCCACAACATCCTAGGCTGTTGTGGGCCTCTGGCCATCTCCTTCCTTGGACGGGGCCCGTTCCTTCTCTCCAGGGATGCTGCCTGCGTGTGCTGCTTTTACTGTGGATCATGCATGGTATTGAAGATGCACTGAGCTGGCATGTCATCATTTTTGGACATACCTGAAGCTGCCCTTCTGCACTCCTCATTGAACTAGTCTTGATCCGCTGGCTTGACTGAAACGAAGAGAAGAATGAGGAATCTGCTAAGTCATGACATTGTAGAATGTGGTGGGTTGTATTTCTGCTGATGCCCCACAGTAATTGTTGGAGAGTTAAGAGTGTTTAATTGTCGTACGTACCGGTAACAGAACGATTAAATTCTTGCAGCTAGCAGCTTAACAGGCTTGACTCACACACACAGATAAAACATGAATTAAAAAATGGAATACATTTATAACCATAATACTAGGTAACCATAATAATGCAAAAGCGGGAGTCCTGCGCTCGGTCTTGCTGATATAGAAGAGTCCACACCTGGATGGACTTGCAGAAAATGTGAATGTGCTCATGTATGAATGGCCCCCTTCACTTTCAGAGAGCACATTACAGGTACACCTTGAACAGCAGATACAGTAAATGTGGTTGGAGGTGGTGCAAGTGAACCTCTGCCTCACCTGAAAAGGTTGTTGGGGTCCTTGGACTGAGTAAGTAAGGTTCTTTATTTGTCATTATAACATGTAAAACATGTACAACAAAATTAAAAATGCCAACCAGTCAGTGCACCATTCACACATTATCTAAAAGCTAACGATACGTAAAAGAGAAATATCTAAAATAAACAACTAAAGTAAATAACCTGAAAAAAAAGCATAAACACACAACTATACATTCTTCTGTCGATTGCACAATCCCTTTGGTATGTAGCGCACCTGCGCTCATTTGGTGGCTATATTAAGTGTAGTTATTGCTGTGGGATAAAAACTGTTTTTGAGTCTGTTTGTCCTTGTCCTCATTGATCTGTACCGTCTGTCTGACGGCAACAGTTCAAACAGGGAGTGTCCAGGGCGGGAAATGTCCTTTATAATGTTCTGGGATTTCTTGAGACAGTGGGAACTGTGTAGATCCTCCAAGGTGAGGAGAGGGCAGCCGACAATCCTCTGGGCATTGTCAATAGCCCTCTGGAGCGCTTTCCTCTTAGCCGCTGTGCAGCTGGTGTACCACACGCATACACAGTATGTTAGGATGCTCTCTATGGAGCACCGATAAAAGGACAGCAGCAGTCTCTGGGTGATGTTATTCTTCCTGAGCACCTTCAGGAAGTGCAGTCTCTGCTAGACCTTTTTCAGCAGCGCAGAGGTGTTCACGTTCCATGTCAGGTCCTCCTCAATGTGGATTCCCAGGAAGCGGAAATCCGCCACCCTCTCCACACAGTCCCCTCTAATAATTAATGGTGTAATGTCCGTTTTCTTCTTCCTGTAGTCTATTATGAGCTCCTTTGTCTTTGAGGTGTTGAGGAGCAGGTTATTCTCTCCACACCACACTGTCAGCTGCTCCACCTCATCGCAGTAGGCGTACTATCCCCCCCAGAGATGAGCCCCACCACCGTGGTGTCATCCGTGAATTTGACAATGGTGTTACTGTGGTGCAGTCATATGTATAGATGGTGTAAAGCAGGGGGCTCAGCACGCAGCCCTGTGGAGAGCCGGTACTGAGGCTGAGGGCAGTGGATGTGTGATGGCCCACTCTGACTCTCTGGCTGCGACCCGACAGGAAGCTATTTATTCACATGCAGGTGTACTGTGGAAGTCCCAGGTCCCCCAGTTTGTCCATCAGTTTGTGGGGAAGGATGGTATTAAAAGCAGAGCTGTAGTCCACAAAGAGCATCCGCACGTAGCTCCCCGGCTGCTCCAGGTGGGACAGTGCAGCATGGAGGGCTGTGGCTACAGCGTCCTCTGTGGATCTATTCGCTCTGTACGCAAACTGGTGGGGGTCAAAGCTTCGGGGCAGGAGTGATGTGATGTGACCCTGGACCAGTTTTTCAAAACACTTCATCACCACTGGTGTGAGTGCGACTGGCCGGTGAGGCTGGAAATGTGGGTTTTTTTGGGCAAGGATGGAGGACTTCAGACAGGGTGGGACAGTGGATTGTGCCAGAGACTGGTTGAAAATCCTCTTAAAGACTCCAGCCAGCTGGTCTGCGCAGTCCTTCAGCACGCGTCCAGAGACGCTGTCGGGTCCAGTAGTCTTCCTCGGATTGATGGCCCACAGCGTGCGCTTCACCTCATGCTCCTCTATTTTGAGGGTTAAGCTGCTGTGGACCATATGGTGTGATGTGGCTGTCTCTGGTGCCTCCACTTCAAAGTGAGCAAAGAAGAGGTTCAGCTCCTCTGCCAACGAGGCGTCACCTTCAGCAGCTCCAAGGTTGCTCTTGTAGTTGGTGAGATACTGGATCCCCTGCCACACCTGCCTGCTGTTATTACTGTCCAGGTGGTCCTCTATCCTCCTCCTGTAGTCTAATATGGCCTCTCTGATGCCTCTCTTCAGGTTAGCTCGGGCCGTGCTGTATAAAGCCCTATCGCCAGACCTAAAAGCGGTGTTCCTCTCTTTTAACAGCCGCTGGACCTCCCGGGTCATCCAGGGCTTCTGGTTGGGGTAGACCCGGATGCGTTTGTCCACTGTGACGGTGTCCATGCAGTTTTTAATGTAACATAGTACACTGTCTGTGAACACCTCCAGGTCCTGGTGTTCAAACACATCCCAGTTGGTCCTGTCGAAGCAGTCCTGCAGCTGCTGAGAGGCACCATCAGGCCAAGTTGTGATGGTCTTTGTGATGGTAGGAGCAGTTTTCCTGAGGGGGGCATATGCAGGAATTAAAAGCAGGGACATATGGTCAGACTGGCCCAGGTGTGGTAGTGGTCTAGCCCTGTAGCCCAGCTTGATGTTGGAGTAGACCTTGTCCAGTGTGTTAGCTCCTCTTGTAGCACATTTAACATGCTGGTAGAATTTGGGGAGCATTGCCTTGAAGTCCGCGTGATTAAAGTCCCCTGCTATGATGTGAACAGCGTCAGGATATGTGCTCTGCTGGCTGCTAATGCTACCATACAAATGTCCGATAGCCGAGTTAGCATTAGCATCCGGTGGTATGTATACAGCAGTTATCATGACGACAGTAAACTCTCTAGGGAGATAAATGGGCCTGCATTTAACAGTCACATACTCCAGGTCCGGGGAGCAGTGACTGTCTACAATCACTGTGTTAGTACACACGTTGTTGTTCACGTACACACAGAGCCCTCCTCCTCTGCTCTTACCGGAGTCTCTTGTCCTGTCATGACGCTGTGCGGTGTAACCTGCTAGCTCGATAGCAGAGTCCGGAATGAATGAATGAAGCCAGGTCTCCGTGATCAACAGAATGCTGCTGTCCTTCACGGCGTTGTTAGCTGCAGTCTGTAGCCTCAGTTCATCCATCTTGTTAGCCAGGGACCTGGCGTTGGTGAGAAACAGGCTGGGAAGCGGTGGTTTGAGTGGCTGCCTCCGTAGCCTGGCTAGCGCACCGGCCCTGCAGCCTCGCTTTTGCCTTCTCTCTCTGCGCCGCCTTCGCCTCCTCCCCGCGGGGATGGTAATCCACGGAGAGCCGGGTCTCCTCGCTATGTCCACCGAGACCTTGTGTGAACGGACAAACTCCGCTCGTGACCAGCTCCAATCCTAAGGAGATCATGCTGGCCATAGACGTTGTTCGCCCGACAGAAAGTACACAGGACAAAAAACAACACGTACACAAAAAGCACGAAGCACCGACCGAAAGAACATTGAGCTGCCGCAACTGTGTGCGCCGCCATCTTGTCCAGTGTGTTAGTTCCTCTTGTAGAGGAGGGAAGTATAGGTTCACCTCCTGCTCAGGTGTTGCAGGGGAAAGTACTTGGAGAAGAGGAGGTTTGGGAACGGACGAGTTGACCAGGGAGTTACAGAGGGAACAGAGGTCTCTGCGAAAAGTGGTGGAAATAGGAATATGTGGCTAGTGGTGGGATCCCGTTGGACGTGGCGAAAATGTCGGAGGATTATCTGCTGTATTGGACGACCTGGGGGACTCGGTCCCTGTCACAACTGGGGGGAAGGGGAGCAAGAGCGGAGCTGCCGGATACCGAGGAGAGGTGTCTCTAATCAATGGGGACATCTCGGATGTCCTGGTATGGAACACCTCATCTTGGGCGCAGATGCGGCGTAGACTGAGGAATTGGGAGTAGGGGATAGAGTCTTTACAGGAAGCAGGGTGGTAAGACATGTAGTCTAGATAGCTGTGGGAGTCATTGTCAGTTTATAGTCTATCTCCTGTGATGGAGACGGTGAGATTAAGAAAAGGTACGGAGATGTAGGAGATGATCCAAGTGTATCTTGAGTGCAGGATGGTAGCACCAATCCAGTCGTCAATGTAGCGGTGGTAGATGTGGGTGCTGCTCCTCTTGGCAGCTATGGCATTGCGTGTCTTAGCCCCATGGTGGTAGGGCAGGTGGCATGGTGCAGTAGTGGAGCTGCAGCAGTCGATGTGAGGAGTGGCAATGGAGGGACTGGTCTGGAGACGTGCAAGCTTGTGATCTTTAGTGGAGCCCAGATAGGCAAAGAAGCGTTTGTTGAGTGCGTGGATCTGGCATAGAATTAAGTAAAGTTCTGGTCTGTTGCAGGACTGGTTTAAAGTTGACAAGGTTTGTGATATATAGTGCGATGGTTGCTGTTAGTCTTGACCTGGAGGTCATGGTTTTCAGGTTCCTGTACCACTTTCCTGTACCACTTTCCTGTACCATTTTCCTGATGGTAGGCATGAAATAAGAACATGGCCAGGGAGGTGTGGGTCATTGATGATAGTGCCTGCCCTTTTTGTGGCAGCGCCTCCAAAAAATCCTTTTGACGTTAGGGATGTTAGTACCTGTGATGATCCAGCATTCTGTAATCTCCATTCCTGGGTGTTTGATTTGCGAAACCAGGCCGCAATGCAACCAGTCAGTGTAATCTCTATCTGTGGACCTGCAATGGAGTATTTGTTGACATAACAAATATCCTCAATCTTCCAAGGAAGTACAGTTGTTGATGAGCTTGCCTTGTGATTACATCAATGTACCAAGCTCAGGACAGATCTTCAGAAATATGAAGATTCCTGACCCACGAACTTGCAGCTGTTGACTTTCTGATAGAAATTCAAAGAAACATAAAATGCAGGGAACACTCAGCAGGTCAGTGAACATCTGTGAGAAGAGTAACAGAGTTAACATTTCAGGCCAAAGAGGCCAAGTCAAAACCAGTAAACTCGTGCATACCAAGTTTTGAGCCTCCAGATTTGTTCGGACTCCATCCCATTTAGCATGATTGTAGTGCCACATAACATGGAGTATGTTCTTGGTTTGACGTCCCAGCAATTGTGTAGTGGTCAGTACTCCAACTTAGGGAAGATGCATTGTCACAGTCCATTCTTGTGATGGTTGTAGAAGCAAGGCAGTTTTGAGTTATTTTGCTGGTGCGAAGTTGATTTGATTCATTATGCGGTGAAGTTGATGTATTCATGCAGAATTGATGTGATGCCACGGACATGCCACTGCTGCTGCCCTCAGAAAGGTCATCTTCCCCCAACAGTTTCTGAAATGTGTTACTGAGGGCAATGGCGACAGTACTGCCTGCACTGTGTGCCTCTTCCTTTGTCTTCCCTGTGGTCACAAAACTACCTGCAGCCTTCACTTTTTATAAATATAAAGAGCTTTCATTCAAACAAACACAAATACAGAATAATAATAAAATCAAGACTACCATTGGCAAGTTACAATCAAACAGTTATCAAATTAAAATATTGTCAACTTCATCTCCAAACACTCGACTCCCCGTGGTGACCAGCGTTCACGGAAGGCCTCTAGACTCCTCATGGATACCGTTTGCTCCCTGTGCAGGGACACACGGTCATGGACATAGGCCCGGAAGATGGGCAGGCAGTCGACTCGTGCAGAACCCTTGACTGCCCGCTGCTAGATCCGCGAATGGCCATCTTGGACAGGCCCAGGAGCAAACCGGCAGGGTGACGTCTCCTCCCTAACGACCCTACCCCCTCTACTGGGTGACCAAAGATCAGGAGCGTTGGGTTAAAGTGCAGCCAAAACTTGAGGAGCATCCCCTTCAGATAGTCAAACGGGCTGCACTCTCACACTCCATGTAGACATGGAACACGGTCTCTTCCTCGCTGCAGAAGTGACAGGCGGCTGGCGAGTCCATGAGCCAACATAAATATCTGTTACATGCCACTGCCCTGTGGCACATAACAGATGCCACCCCACACATTCTCCACCCCAGGACCCCAATGATGCAGCCTTCACCTTTTTTTAAAAACAAATATTTAATTCCAAAAGCAAAATCAACATACAAAGTAGTATAGCATTCATATAAAAAGCTGCCTGTATCAGCAGTTTACATACAAAACAAAAAATCAGATTAAAATCCCGCCGTCCTTGTCTATAATACACTCGACCTTCCGCGTCGACCAGCGTTCACGGAAGGCCTCCAGCGTCCCCGTGGACACCGCGTGGACCAGCGAATGGCCATCTTTGCCAGGCCCAGGAGCAGAACGACAGGGAGACCCCCTCAAGATTCAAGATTATTTAATGACCACACAGTCAAGCTGGTGGAATTCATGTTCAGTACAGGATTTTACACAATAAGCAGATTCCAGTCATGCAGACATATATTTTGTGGTACAGAAGAACACAGTAAAGAGAACATAAAACACAGACAACATACAGTATACAGTACATGCACGGGGTGGCTTTGTGATATTATCATAGAGTGTTCAGAGTTCGAATTGCATATGGGTAGAAACTGTTTTTGAATCATGATGTTTTGGCAGGCAGTGAGCTGTAGCGCCTCCCTGAGGGCAGCAGGTGGAAGATGTGGTGAGCTGGGTGGGAGGGATCATCTCCTCCCTCCCTCTAATTTTGGTAGGCTCCATCACAATTCTGTGCATATAGGATACCATCCGTGGTCTCACTCGGCATGTGGAGGATCTCCTTTGCTGTTTTCTTTGTAAGACTTCCTGTTCTGGGATGCTGCCGTGAGTTCATAAGTGCTAGGAGCAGAATTAGGCCATTCGGCCCATCAAGTCCACTCCATCATTCAATCATGGGTTATCTATGTTTCTCTCTCAACCCCATTCTCCTGCCTTCTCCCATTAACCCTGACACCCATACTAATCAAGAATCTATCTATCTCTGCCTTAAAAATATCCATTGACTTGGCCTCCACAGCCTTCTGTGGCCATGAATTCCACAGATTCACCACCTTCTGGCTGAAGACTAATGCATAAGAATGAGGATAAGGTGGAAACACAATCTTGGGACCATGTGGGCCCTAAGGATCTCAATCTTTCAAAATGGTTTCAGCTTGGTGTTCTTAAGGCTGTCAAACTATTTATCCAGTTTTAAGTACCAGTTTTCATTGGTAACCCCTGAGCAGGGGTCGACCCATGCACCGGGATATTTCTCCATCTCCCCTGGTTTTAGGTGATCGATTGAGGCCTTGTTTATTGTCCAGTTATGTAATGGATTGTAGACATGTCTTTCTCTTGTTGACCTTGGTCTTTTTCAAATTCAACTCAAGGCATGTGCCCTGGCAGAAGGTTCATAAGTCATAGGCGCAGAATTTGCGCATTCGGCCCATCGAGTCTACTCCGCTGTTCAATCATGGTCATAGGCGCAGAATCATCTATCTTTCCCTCCATCCCATTCTCCTCCCTATAACCTTTGACATCCTTACTAATCAAGAACATATCAATCTCAGCTTTAGAATTACCCAATACTGGTCTGCACAGTCGTCTGTGGCAATGAGTTCCACAGATTCACCACCCTCTAACTAAAGAAATTCCTCCTCGTCTCCTTTCTAAAGCTACGTACATTTATTCAGAGAGGTTTTGCAGGATCTTATTTCAGTTATTTCAATGAATCACTTAGTATAGCAATCTCATCCGCAAAGGCCACAGTTGCACAGCTAACCTGCTGTTCTCTTCCTTTTATCCATATTTTGTTTCCTTTTTGTTGGATTGTACACATCAGAGTTGAAGCGGATAGTCTCCATGAATATTACCTTGTTCTGTAAATGATATGCTCTGTTTTCTCCCTGCCAGCTTTATCCACCGTGGTTGTTTCTGGGTATCGATCCTTAACGAGATCTATAAACCTTCACAGTAATCGGATCATTAGCAATCTATGTCCAACAGAATCAAATGCTGTGGACCGGTCCACAAAGCCAACCACCAAATCTTTGTGTGTCTTTTTGGCTCCTTTCATGACGTTCTGAATATTTGAGATGTTTTTATTAGGTCAAGGGGTTTCTGCCATAATGTCTTGGACAAATATTGGTTACCGTGCAATCTTTTGGCTATGGGTTTTGTGAAACAGACATAGTCTGTTTAGCCCTTGCAATACATTCTACCCCTTAGAGCTGTTTGCCTACAACACCCATACGTGGCCAGAGCTTGCCATCTGGGGGGGTTCTCTACATACATATTCCTCCACAGAGTCCTGAGACGGAGAGCCGCCACCTGGGTATGCACGCATACCAAGGACTGGACGCCCTCCTCTAACGGGAGACTCAGGACCGCTGCGGAAACCCAGTGCTTCCTATTTCCCCAAAAGAAATCCACCAGCTTCTTCTGTAAACAGTTACAAATATAGAAGGCGAAACAAGAGTAGCCAGACGGTACAATAACATGGAGGCCACCAGCTGGTTTATGACCAACACTCTCCCCTGAAAGGAAAGAACTCCAAGCAAACCTGACCAGCGCCCCAGCCGGGCAACCACTTTCATCTCCAACTCCTGCCAGTTTGCTGGCCAAGCATCCTCAGTGGGACTCAGGTTCACCCCAGATAGAGGAAGTGCGTGGTGCTATACACATACATTGTCATCTCCTCCGGCAGGGAGACTGCCTGCCACTAACCCACTAAAAGTCCAGAGCATTTACTCCAGTTAATGCTGGCAGAAGAAGCAGCCGAGAAAATCCTCTGGCAGTCACACATCCTCCGCAGGTCACCAGGATCAGTGAACGTAAGGAATACATCATCGGCATACGCCGAAAGAACCACCTCCACCCCCGGGCCAGGTAGGGCCAGGCCTGTCAACCACCACCGAAGAAGACACAGGAACGGCTCCACACAGACCGAGTACAACTGACCCGACATGGGGCACCCCTGAAGGACCCCCCTCCCAAAATGAAAGGGAGCCAACAACACACCTTTAACCTTCACAAGACACTCCACTGCAGCGTACAGAAACCGGACCCGGGCTACAAAATGCGGTCCAAATCCGAACGCTTGCAACGTCCCGAAGAGGTATTCATGCTCTACCCTATCAAAAGCCTTCTCCTGATCAAGAAACAGAAAAGCAGCTGACTGACCAGTACCCTGGGCTAGATGAATCAGGTCCCTAACCAGGTGGATGTTATCCTGAAAGGACCGGCCAGGGACTGTATTGGACTGGTCAGGATGAATCAGTTGAGACAGCACGGAGCCCAGGTGATTTGCAATCGCCCGTGTAAAAACCTTATACTCTGTACATAGGAGAGAGACCGGGCGCCAGTCCTTCAAAAAGCGGAGTTCGCCCTTCTTGGGCAGCAACACGACAACTGCCCTATGCCACGAGAGAGGCATCTGCCCAGTTGCCATGCTCTCCCCTAGAACCAACATGTAATCACCTACCAGGATATCCCAGAAAGCTCTAACAAATTCTACCGTCAACCCATCCAGCCCGGGGGACTTACCCCTCCTGAGCTAGTGCAGGGCACGAGTTAATTCATCCAGTGATAAGGGGCCATCAAGAAGATGAGCCACCTCCCCATCTACAGTCGGTAGACTATCCCACTGGTCCCGCTGAGCCTCCCCGCTGAATCCATCCGCGGAGAACAGGGACCCATAAAAGGACCTGACCAAGGCACTGATCCTCTCCGGATCAGTGACAGAGGAGCCATGGTCCGCGAGCGGCTCCTTGAGAGAAAAAGAAAGGCAAAGCCCGGTTCAGATCGTGCAGCATCTGGACCCGCGACCTCACGAAAGCGCCTCGGGAACGCTCGAGCTGCAGGTACCTCAAGGCTTCCTCCTTCTCCTGAAACTCTCCCCATTCGCAGGAGTCATCACCCACCCGATCAAGGCGAGACTCTGCGTCCAGCAGCTCCCTCTCAAGGCTCTCGACGCTGAGTCCCGCCGTCCGGTCGACCCCCACGTGTATTCCTTACAAAAGAGACGGACGTGAGCCTTCCCCCCATCCCACCACTGCCTAAGGGAAGAGAAGCACCTCTGCCTCTCTCTCCACTTCACTCAGAACCGGCTGAATGACTCCTGGAAATACCGATCCTCCAGTGTTAAAGTGACTGTACGCGGACCCAGCCCGAGCACATGCCGGATTAAAGTCCACACGCACCAGACAGTGGTCCGGGCACGGCACCAGCCGCATTGAGGCCGCTGAGACACGGGAAACATACGCTCCGGAAATATACATGCGATCAATGCGGGAACCACCTCCCTCAGACCTCCGCGAAAAATCATTGGAATCGGGGTGGAGGTTCCGCCATGCATCAACTAACTCAAAGAAATCAATCAACCCTCTCAGCTTCTTCGCTACAGCAGGGGAACACTGATTACCAGAACGTCTCGCGCCTCAAATGTGCAATTAAAATCCCCCCCCAATGAAGACACACTCTCCCCTATCAATAATGCTCAACAGAGCAGTCACCTCCTGAAGTAGGCAGGCCTGCATCGTGCCGGTGCTGGGGGCATACAGGTTAATGAAATGCAACGGCATGCCATCCAGGCTCACAGCCAGATGGAGCAAACATCCTGGCACAACTTCTTGCACATTCAAGACCTCTGGCTGAAAATTCGGGGCCAACAGAAAAGCCACCCACCCGAATTCGAGCTGAGATGGGTCATGTAGACCCCCCCCCCCTTCCCACTCCAGTCACCAGGTAGGTTCGTCACTGTCAACAGTATGCGTCTCCTGCAGAAAATACACTGCAAATTTCCCCTCTCTAAAGATTCATAAATGCTGAAATGTACAAAAGCTCACTCTACTTCCGTTTAAATTGAATGTGGCTACTCTGAATGTGCAAACACACTAGGTTGGGAATCTCACACTCCCCGTAGACTCGAAAACTCTCTCACCGAGGAACGCCAAAAAGTCCCCAAACTGACACTTCTTAGATTCAGGAAGATCACTATCCTTGTTGCCAAGGATAGCCTCGGGAGTCTTAATCATACCTGGCCAATCAGCCCACCGTCTTTTTGCAGCATCCGTTTTTCTTCTGACGGTACGGCTTGTTCTTAGAAACTCCCACACCTCATGGATAACAACTGCTTGAGGCACGGCCTTGGACCCTCGGCACTCAGCCAACCCACTCACACCTGAAACAACAAACTCTTCTGCACAGCGTTCACGGTCGTTGTCAGAATTCGAAGGTCCACAACTCTCTGAAAATTCACTCACCCCACTACACAAGTTGGCCTCGTCACTCTCCCCCTCCTCCGGCATGACACCACCCCCAGGATCAATGCCGGGGGAGGATCCTGATACTCCTGACGGCACCAAGCAGCCCATTGAACGGCTGGGCTCCTGCACTTTCCCATTAACCTCCACGTCTGGGCCTGGGGAAGAAAAAACAAGAGGCACCCCCTGGACCCGTGGTGCACTGGCACCCCTGGAATCCGAAAGAGGATCGCCACCCGAAATAGCCCCGACCTCCTCAGCACCCAGAGTACCCTCTCCACTTACAACAGCCAGAGGATCTCCACTTGCTTTTGGACTCTCCCCTGCTACCTCAACCGGTGAGGCAGCACACCCCCCAGCACCTCCACTGGCTCTGATATGGAGCACAGACTGGAACAATAATGCCCCCCGTACCTCCCCCTTCGGGCTGACTCTGCTCATCCCCTGTCTCAGTGGGCGCACTACCAGGGGAGCTTACCCCATCACCCGGTCTGGTATTACCCGCAGAAGATTCCTGAAACAGAGTCCCAACCTCCAGCCCGGAAAACACTAGAAAATGACCACCAACCACATCAGGGGTGGAAGGTCTCGAAATAGGCATCCCCCTAGCTTTGGACCCACGACCTTGCTCTTCTTCAGCAGGCGCATGCCTCCTTTTTATCCCTCTCACATTCTCTCTCCCTCTCCCTCTCCCCCTCTCTCCCTCCTTCCATTTTGCTCCTGAGCAGAGTCACTGACATGTGATTTGAGAAAAGAATGAATAGTCTTGGTTTGTTGGATGTTGTACCTATTTCTAGACTGAATCAGGTTGTTTAATGTGTGAACAGATGCAATTGCGGGTGGGCTGCGGGTGGAGAGCCTGTCAAGATATGGGTCAAGGTAACAATTAAAATGTCCGCCCATTAGCAAATTGGTGGTATTGCGGTCTGGAAGCAAACACTTTTGCGGAAATAATTTGGATCATCAATGTTTGAACCGTATATATTCAGTTGTGTGACAGGAAATGAATTAATATTTCCAGTGATCATAATATACAGTGGCTTGCAAAAGTTTTCTTACCCCTTGAACTTTTCCACATTTTGTCACGTTGCAACCACAAATGTAAATGTATTTTATTGGGATTTTATGTGATAGACCAACACAAAGTGGTGCATAATTGTGAAGTGGAAGGAAAATGCTACACGGTTTTCAAATTTTTTTACAAATAAAAAACTGAAAAGTGTGGCGTGCAAAAGTATTCAGCCCCCCTGAGTCAATACTTCAATACAATTCCACCTTTCGCTGCAATTACAGCTGCAAGTCTTTTGGGGTATGTCTCTACCAGCTTTGCACATCTAGAGACTGACATTTTTGCCCATTCTTCTTTGCAAAATAGCTCAAACTCAGTCAGATTGGACAGGGAGCGTCTGTGAACAGCAATTTTCAAGTCTTGCCAGAGATTCTCAATTGGATTTACGTCTGGACTTTGACTGGGCCATTCTAACACATGAATATGCTTTGATCTAAACCATTCCATTGTAGCTCTGGCTTTATGTTTAGGGTCATTGTCCTCCTGGACGGTGAACCTCCGCCCCAGTCTCAAGTCTTTTGCAGACTCTTAACAGGTTTTCTTCCAAGATTGCCCTGTATTTGGCTCCATCCATCTTCCCATCAACTCTGACCAGCTTCCCTGTCCCTGCTGAAGAAAAGCATCCCAACAGCAAGATGCTGCCACCACCATGTTTCACAGTGGGGATGGTGTGTTCATGGTGATGTGCAGTGTTAGTTTTCTGCCACACATAGAGTTTTGCATTTAGGCCAAACACTTCAATTTTGATCTCACCTGACCAGAGCACCTTCCTCCACATGTTTGCTGTGTCCCCCACATGGTTTGTGGCAAACTGCAAACGGGACTTCTTATGGCTTTTTTTCAACAATGGCTTTCTTCTTGCCACTCTTCCATAAATGCCCGATTTGTGGAGTGCACCACTAATAGTTGTCCTGTGGACAGATTCTCCCACCTGAGCTGTGGATCTCTGCAGCTCCTCCAGAGTTACCATGGGCCTCTTGGCTGCTTCTCTGATCAATGCTCTCCTTGTCAGTTTAGGTGGACGGCCATGTCTTGGTAGGTTTGCAGTTGTGCCATACTCTTTCCATTTTCGGATGATGGATTGAACAGTGCTCCGTGAGATGTTCAGAGCTTGGGATATTTTTTATAACCTAACCCTGCTTTAAACCTCTCCTCAACTTTATCCCTGACCTGTCTGGGGGGCTCCTTGGGCTTCATGGTGCTGTTTGTTAACTAATGTTCTCTAACAAACCCCTGAGGCATTCACAGAACCGCTGTATTTATACTGAGATTAGATTACACACAGTGGACTCTATTAACTAATTAGGTGACTTCTGGTTGCACTGGATATTATTTAGGGGTATCAGAGCAAAGTGGGCTGAATACTTTTGCACGCCACACTTTTCAGTTTTTTATTTGTAAAAAAATTTAAAAACCATGTATCATTTTCCTTCCACTTGATTTGATTTGATTTGATTCCTTTATTGTCATTCGAACGAAATTATGTTGCCTGCAGTCATACACATTAACAATAAATAACAAAACATACAATAAACACAAATTAACATCCACCACAATGAGTTCACCAAGCACCTCCTCACTGTGATGGAGGCAAACATTTTAGTATCTGTCTCTTCCCTCCTTGTTCTCCCTCTGCGTTGAGGCGATCCAGGCCGAAGATGCCGCCCTACAGTCCAGCGGACCTCCGTAGTGATGTCGCCGCTGCCGAAAGCCGGATATCACAATTATGCGCCACTTTGTGTTGGTCTATCACATAAAATCCCAATAAAATACGTTTGTAGTTGTAACTTGACAAAATGTGGAAAAGTTCAAGGGGTATGAAAACGTTTGCAAGCCACTGTATCTGCCATTTGGATCTGTAACCATTGAAACAAGTTGAAATGGAATCTCCGTATGAAAAAGAATGGCTACACCTCTAGCCTTGGATGTAAAATGTGACTGGAGAGATCCAATTAGCTCTGTCGCCTCTGCTCTGTAGCTTTAATATGGGTTTATTGAAGAAATATTATGTCTGATTCAAAAGATTTCAAATGTGCAAACATTTTACCCCGCTTGACTGCATGCCCAAGGCCACGTACATTCCACGAGACCAACATTATCTTACTCATATCGACCTTTTACACTGTTAAGTCCTGACATATTCAGCTAAGAAATAAAAAGGCACACCATGGTGAAATAAAAGAATATAAAAATAAAGAGTCTGGCAGCTCTGGAAACCATTAAACATTAACGAACCCCGACCCTTCCCCAAAGATACTTCTGCAAACAAAGCGTCACCTTCCCCCTCATTGCTTAGCGAGGACTACCGGGCATATGGCAGGTAAAATTGCCTCTCAGGCCCACTACCTAACCAGTCTATAAACAAATAAACTGGCTAAGGCAAGCCAAGCGCCAGCTCCGCTTATTCAAATAATATTGAAAATGTCAAATTATGCCGTCTTTAGGTGTGTTGAAGCAAACTGTTCTTTAATGCTCTCAGCGAATGTCTCCTATGTCCTGCGGGATCATCCTGTCTGTTCATTTCCAGCGTTGCGTCTCAGGTGCCCTTCCACAAATGTCTTTGCTTCTCCGGGAGAAGTGAAGACCTTTGGTTGCCCATTGTGTTGAAGCTGGAGATTGGCTGGGAAGCGCAGGCTGTACTTCACCTCCATCTCCCGCAGGTTCTGCATGACATAACGGAACCCACGTCGCTGCTCCATTACCTCAGCTGTGTAATCCGCGAAAATAAAGACTCCGTTCATTCCAGAGTCCGTTGTCGACCAAGTCGTATTATCATATCTTTCTCATGAAATAAATGGACCCTGGCGATGAGTGTGTGAGGCCTGGCTCCCTCCGCGGGCTTCGGCTGTTGGGTGCGGTGTGTACGGTCAATGATAAGTTGTTTTTGGAAGTGTGTCTCACCCAGCAGTTTTGGGATGAGGGCGCTGATAAACTCTGTTGGTTTCCCTTTCTTTTCTCCTTCTGGAATACCCACGACGTTAATGTTATTTCGATGCGAACGGCTCTCTAGGTCGTTGAATTTTGCTCGCAGGAGGGTGTTTTCCCTTTGTCTTGCACTTATTTTTTTTCTCCATTAGCATCGGCGGGCGTCATGCTCTCCAGCTATCTCATCCATGGAATCCATTCGGACCGTCAAGGCATTTTGTGAGGACTGAAGATATGCAAACTTGGTTTCAAATTGGTCAAAGCCATCGTTGATGGCCTTTAAAATAGCATCTGACATCTCTCTCAGCATTGCACCTGTTGGTGCTGAATGATCACTTGCTTCTCCATTAGAGTCACAGTCTTCACCTTTGTTAACCATGGTAGCTAGTGGTTTTGCCGAGCTCTTCCCTGACGTGTGTCTGGCATTTGCAGGGCTTTTTATGCAGGTCTGGACCACACCGAGGTGGATAAACAGGCCGTGAAATGTTCTGAGAGCCAACTTGACTGAAAGACGGTAATTTTAAACAATTTCAAACCGAACGGAGGGGAGCTCTTAAACGCACGTCTTACTCCTTCCGCTGTACACTAGCGCCCCCCCCCTCCCCCCCCCCCTGCGGCTGAATATTGATTGGACAAATAATACCTTCTATACCGTGAGCAAACACAATACAGTGCCATATTGATCTTCACCTTTCATTTTCCAGTAACAGTCACACAACCTTCAGTCACAGATCACATCCCAGTTTGCTGAACTGCAACAGATTCTCACTGAGAAAGAGCAGCGCAAAGTGGCAAATATCCGAGAGGAAGAGAAGAAGATTCTGATTGATTAGTAGGACTGGGTGTTACAATCCCTAAGATTTCACTACAATTGACATTCTTGGTTATGACCACTATGTGAATTTGCTAACAATCAGACACATCTTCAGTTGTGTACCTCAACATCACTGGGTGATTCGGCCTTATATCACGAGGCAGGCCCACCGCAGGTTAATCAGTTAGCCTCTAGATGGCAAGTGCTTTTATTGCCCTCCTTTGTGCCTGCCCTTTGACTCCTACTTCCCTCAGGAGCCTTGCGGTGGAACTGGCTACAAAGCCCCTGCACCCGATCTCCACTGGACACACCCTTAGACTCCAACCTCTCTCCTCTGCATCTGCTGCAAGGTTTGAATATCAAAGCTTTTTCCTTTCATAAGCCTCGTCCACCGCCTCCTCCCACGGGACCGTCAGCTCAATGATGAAAATACGCCAACAGAAGTTGGACCAGAGAACGAGGTCTGGTCGCAGGTTGGTAACTGCGTTTTCAACTGGGTACGAAAGCCTCTGGCCTAGGTCAATTCAAATTTCCCAGTCCCTGGTTGCGTTCAGTGGGCATGAGTTGAGAGGCGAGGGTTTAGTCCTCCGTTTCTCTCCTTCCCGGATGAAGGATGGTATTTATGGAAATGTTATCTGGGCATTGATAGGCATGGCGTTGGTGGTAACTCTCTTGCACTAGAGTTCAGTGGCCAAACACCTCAGCACCTGGTTGTGTCGCCAGGTGTATCTGCCTTGTGTTAGGCTGGTCTTACAACTGACCAGGATGTGCTTGAAGTTTGCTGGAACTACACACAGGGTACAGGCTGGATCCTCTCCCAGCCAAAGATTTAGACTTGTGGGAGAGGGAAGGATGTCATATGTGGCTCTGATAGTGAAGGTCTACAACAGCGGCACCAGTAATAAATCCTTTCTCGTATCTATCCTCAATGAATTGGGTCAGGTTCAGGAGCTGGCTTGTGCAGGATTTTCCAGGTCTGAAGCCTGCTTGCTCAGGAATAAGCAGCTGGTCCGTGATGGGGCCCAGTCGATTCAAGATTAGCCTCTCAAATAATTTGTATGCGTGACCGAGCAGGGAGATGGTTCAGAAGTTCTTGGGGTCGGCTGGATCTTTTCCAGGCTTCAGTATAGTCACTATCATTGCTTGTCTCCTCATCTTTGGTAGCTTGTTCGTTCTGAGACAACTGTTGAATAGGTCACGAAGCCACTGTTTGGCGGCTGGTCCTAGGTGTTTGACTTGTTCACAAAGAATGTCATCATGTCCAGCTGCTTTGTTGTTCTTCATTACTTTGACGCCAAGGAGGAGTTCACCCATAGTAAAGGATCTGGTAAGGTTAGTATCCCCTTGTGGAGTTGATGAGCAACTTGGCCTGCTGTGGCATCATAACAGGGTTGAGGTTTTGTGTAGTCATTTCATAATATCCTTATTGTCTTCCAGGCTTTCCTACTGTTTTGAGTCATGTTTGTCGATTCGATCATCTCTTGCCACCTCCCACGTCTCTTGGTTGACACTGCTTTGATAAGTCATTCCCCAGTTATAAGAATATCATCTCTAAAGCAATTAGCCTGGAAACAGTTGGTATATTCCTTATGGAGTTCCTTAGCTTCGTCTGACAGTCCGGGGATGACGTTTACTTGGCATCCTCTGGGATGTTCTTCCTAGAGGATTTTTTCAGCATTTCTACAAAGACATTGTAGCTGGTTGGTAGGGCAATGATTGATAAATCAAAGTGAACCTCTGCCTCACCTGAAAAGACTGTCCAGGTCCTTGGATGGAGTCAAGGGCAGAGATAAAGAGACTGGTGTTGCATCTCCTGCGGTTGCAGGGGAAAGTACCTAGGGAGAGGATGTCTGAACTAATTGCAATGTCTGAGCTACTTAAAGTAAAAGAATATGTTCTAGCTGGTGCAGAGGCACAGAAGTTGATACCTTAAAGCAATTTCAACATGTCCTAATGGCCTTGCTTCACGCATATCTAATGCAGGTTTGGGGACAAGATTCAGACACATCTATGAGATTTGTCTGCAAGACAATGGGGAGGTTTTTAACAGAGAATTGCCCGCATATCATTCTTAACAATCACATTGTTGAAAGGTGTTCTTGGAGGAAAGGTTCTGATATCTTTCATTTATCCTGTCCCGATTGCACTGATAGCTAAAAGAAAATGTCTGAGCTACTGAAGGAAAATAATAAGCATGTACTCACAGGTGCAGCGGGGATACTGATTCGCCTTTTCCTCAAACAGTCTCCTTTTCAAATCCTTGTCCTTGTACCCCTCATTGTCCTTGTCATAAAGAACCTCATTAAGCTGGTACCATTCCACCAGGTCCCCCTCCTGCTGCCTGATGAAGGTGTAGTGCGGAATCTTCCTCCAGCCTTCCCTCACAACCAATGGGGCATCTGCCTCTGATGCAGTTTCAGAGACTGGTGAGAGGGCTCTATTGCTGCCTTCACATGTGGCAGTGAAGGATGCAATGTTGGTGGGGACATATTCTACCTGCCTGTTCTCCTCTGCCGGGGGTCTGTCATGCAGGGCTACCTCCTCCTATGGCATGTCCTTCTGCCACTCCTCCTCCTGGGTGTGCGACACATGCATGGCAGGCTTTTTGGAGGGTTGTGCACTACCCCTGCGAGTCTGCCTTTTGGGAGCCATCACTTCTACAACATTTCTCTGCTAAAAGAACTCTGCAACTATGATTGAGCGCGCCCAGGAGTGACAGAGGTCACATGCTTATGTTAATATTAACATTTTTTTCACCCTGTTTAATTCCACCATGGAGGCCTTACCAAGGTTTCCGTGAGGCTCCCGGAGGTTTTTGTCAGTCTCCCGAATAGTCGAAAGTGGTTTCCGCTTTTTCTAGTTTCTTTTTTTTAAAATATTTTTTTATTAAAGGTAATCAATTACAATGCTTCAAACAACTTTATATCAAATTAATTCAATTTGCATTAAGTAAAACACTAATAATACTTATCTACTATTTTTTTTAGAAATAATGATAGAAAAAGAATAGAACAGTTATAAATCATTAAGAGAGTGATTAAATAATAATTTGATTATATATAAGAAAGAAAAGAGAAACGAAAAAAAAAAAAAAAAAAAATGAAAAACCACAATATGTATTGTTAATAACACTACTACAAGTGATAGTATCAATAAAGACATATATGTTAATTCCAATATAAAAATGAATTATTCTCACCAAATCCCGCAGGGTGCACGCCGAGCTGTGTTGCCAAGAACAGCTACTTCTCTAAATACTGTATATATGGAGACCATATCTGTTCAAAAGAATTATACTTGTCCAATAGGACAAATCTAATTCTTTCCAGATGTAACGTCTCCATCATCTCTGCTGCCCACATTTTGGTTGTGGGGGATAATGTTCCCTTCCAAAATTTCAATATGATTTTTTTCCCAATTATCAAACAGTAATCAAAGAAATTTCTTTGATTTACTGTAAGTGATAGATGTAAATCCGGAATTCCAAATATTATTAGCTTTGGGTTAGGGTCCAATTTAACTTTGATGACTTCAGAAATAACTTAAAAAATTTCTGTCCAGTAATAATTCAATTTAGGACATGTAACGAAACTATGTATTAAATTTGCGTCTGCTTTCTTGCACTTATCACAAATAGCGGAGAGATTCGGAAAAATACTATTTAATTTAGTTTTCGAATAATGTAACCTATATAATACTTTAAATTGTATCAATATATGTCTGGCGTTTAATGAACACCGGTGTATTCGTTGTAGACTTTCTTCCCAGTTTTCTTTTGTTATAGCCAATCCCATTTCATTTTCCCATGCTTGACGATATATTTCCGTTATTGGATTCTCCTTATCCAAAATGATGTTATATATATAGGCTATTAATTTTTCTGTATTTGGATATAAATTAAACAGTTCGTCTAACAGTCCTGCTTCTTTATTTTTATAATCTTGTGTATTGGATTTAATATAATCTCTAATTTGTAAATAGCTAAACAAATGTTGTGGAGACAATCCATAAATATCTTGTAACTCCTGGAATAAAAGAAATGTTCCTTTTCTATAAAGGTGTTCTATCCTTGTAATTCCTAAATCATCCCATTGTTTAAACCCCCCATCTAATATAGCAGGTTTAAACAATGGGTTATTCATAATTGGTAATCTAAATGAGAGATTATCCAAATGTAGAGTCTTAACTATTTGTTTCCAAATACGTCTATTATTATATATTATTAGGTTGTCTTTATAATTTTTTTTTTGTACTTCCGTTGGTGCAAAAATTATCGAACCTACATTGAAAGGTAGACAGTCTTCCTTTTCTATATTTAACCATGTCGGTTCATGATCCATATTTACCCACCAGAAATTCATATTCTTAATCTGAACAGCCCAAAAATAATATAAAAAGTTTGGAAGTGCTAATCCTCCATTTATCTTAGCTTTGCATAGATGTTTTTTATTTATTCTGTGATTTTTATAATCCCAAATAAAACTATTAACAATATTATCAATTTAAAAAAAAAAAGTTTTCGGAAGAAAAAAAGGAATAGCCTGAAACAAATATAACAACTGTGGTAGAAATACCATCTTTATGGCACTTATTCTACCAATCATGGATACAGGAAGTGTTTTCCAATATAAAATATTTTTTCTAAGTTTATCTAATAGTTGAGGATAGTTGGATTTTATTAATGAGTTATGAGTTTTAGTTACGTTAATCCCTAAATATTTAAGTTTGTCTGTAACTACTTTTAATGGGTATTGTTGTAATGTATTTAGATTTATTCCTGTTATTGGCATAATCTCGCTTTTATCCCAATTAATCCTATACCCAGAAAATGCACCAAACTTAGTTATAATGTTTAGCAGGTTGGGAATACTAATTTCCGGTTTTGTAATATAAATCAAAACATCATCTGCATATAAAGAAATTTTATTAATTGTTGTATCAGTATTATAGCCATATATTTCAGGTTCAGATCTAATTTTTTTCCGCCAATGGTTCTATCACCAATGCGAACAATAAGGGTGATAACGGACATCCCTGTCTGCATCCCCTAGAGAGTTTGAATTTGGCTGATAAAATTTGGTTAGTCAAAATTCTTGCAATAGGATTCGAGTATAAAATTCTTACCCATTTACAAAATCTATCCCCCAATTGAAACTTTTCCATTATATTAAATAAATACATCCATTCCACCTGATCAAACGCTTTTACTGCATCTAATGATATAACCGCTAGTTCCGTATCTCGTATTCTTTTTGAATATATAATATTAAACAAGCGTCTGAGATTATGGGATGAATAACGTTTTGGGATAAAACCTGTTTGATCATAATGTATTAATTTAGAGATCACTAAACTTAATCTCCTAGATAAGACCTTAGTTAATATTTTTTGGTCTGTATTTAAAAGGGCAATCGCTCTATATGATCCAGGATCTTCCAAATCCTTATCTACTTTAGGGATGAGTGTAATTGTGGATTCATTTAGAGATTCTGGTAATTTTCCTTGATCATATGCATATCTATACATTATTTGTAATCTTGGAGAAATCAGATCTTGAAATTTTTTATAAAATTCTGCACTCAGGCCATCCGGGCCCGCTGCTTTTCCGTTCTTTAGCGAACTAATTGATTCTATAATGTCTTTTACTGTTATTTCAGCATTTAACAATTCTCTACCTTCCTGATCTAAGCTATTGATTTGACATTCCTGTAAAAATATTTCCATACTATCTGTTTGTCCTGTTAGTTTTGACTAATAAAGATTTTTATAATATTGTAAAAATCTATCATTAATATCTTTTGGAGTAATCAGTATATTTCCATACTCAGATCTAATTCCGTGTATCATCTTCTCATCTTCTAATTTTCTAAGCTGTCGTGCTAGTAATTTTTGTGGTTTATCTCCAAATTCAAAATACACTTGTTTAGTTTGTTGAAAAAGTTTAATAACTTGATTAGAATATATTTTATTTAATCTATATTTTACTGATGCAATTTTATTACTTAACTCTTTGGAAGGCTGTTTTATATTTTCATTATCTAGACGTTTTATCTCATTTTCTAAATTTTGTTCTATTTTTCGATTTTCTTTATTGAGATGTGCTTGTGCGGATATTATTGCGCCACGCATGAATGCCTTAAATGTGTCCCAAAATAGTGATGGGGAAATTTCAGGATTATCATTAGTTTCAAAAAATAATTTAATCTGATCCATCACATATTTACAACAGTCATTGTCCTTTAATATCTGGGGGTTAAATCTCCAGGTAGTAGTTTTATTAGATATATCTTTTAATTTTATCTTAAATGTTAATGGCGCATGATCCGAGATGATAATATTATGATATTTTGCGTCATACGTAAAAGGAAGTAATTTAGAATCTATTAAAAAATAATCTATCCTCGAATAGGTTCCATGTACGGGCGAGAAAAAAGAATATTCTCGTCCGGATGGATTATCTAACCTCCAGATGTCTTTAATATTAGATGTATTGATAAAAGCATTTATGAATTTACTTGATTTCGAGGCAGTTTTCCTTTTTGCAGATGATCTATCTAGATAGTTATCTAAAGTACAATTTAAATCACCTCCAATTATTAAATTGTGTTGAGTGGATATAGGAATATTATTAAATATTTTCTTAAAAAATAGTGGATTATCAAAATTAGGGGCATATTTATTCATTAAAATTACCTTTTTTGAATATAATTCCCCTGTAATTATTACATATCTACCTTCTTTATCCTCTATAATAGAACTTTGTATGAAAGGTATACCTTTGCGAATAATTATTGCAACTCCTCTAGATTTATGTATAAATGTAGAATGATACACCTTAGAAATCCATTTAGCTGTTAATCTATGTTGAGCATCTTTTTTAAGATGAGTCTCTTGAAGGAAAATGACATCTGTCTTCAATCTGTTCAACTGAGCTAACACCTTTCCCCTTTTAATTGGTTCATTAATTCCTTTTACATTCCAACTGCAGAAGGTTACTCCATCACCCCCAGTCTTCACCTTTATATCATGCATTTTACTATTAGGGCGGCTTTTTTTGGAGTAGCCTTCTTGACTCCCCCAGCTCCCCGTTGCGCCCGGACATCAATCCAATGAGAATTTCTATCCACCTTAATCCGCATCTATGTCTTCTTAAACTAAATACACAATATCCTTCACATCTACATTCAAATAATATATAATATAAGATCAATAAAAAACAAAAACTATAAGAAATATCAATAATAAAAAAAAAGTAAAGGGTGTTAATAGGGTGCTCAGAAAAAAAAGAAACTACACTTATATAGTGTGTAGTATGTGAAGGTGAAAGCCACACTAACGTGGCCATTAATCTAAAGACTTCCGTTTAAAAAAAAAAAAAAAAAAAGATGTTAATTATACCAGCTCCTATCTCAAATGCTATATATATTGGGGTGGGGTACTAACTTTATATACTTAGTACTTAGTAATTATTTCTATTATTCATATTACTATTTGCTAATTACTAATATCAATTGTATTTAATACTATAATATGTAATACTATTATCATGGAATAATTAAATATTTTCTAATAATTAATACAGAACTACAACTAAATGTCCATTATTCCACTTCCTTCTAAGTGAGTATTTCATAACCACAGGTCGATGATAAAAGTTCAGTCCTCTCCTTCTCCCTCGGGTCCTTCCTCCGCGTCTTCTCTCTCTTCATCTTCTGGCTTCTGCTGTATGCCTCGGGCGAATTTCAATGCTTCAGTATACTTAACGAAACGATATTCCTTGTCATCATAAGTTACTCTCAGTGTTGCTGGGTACATCAAGCCATATCTCAGATCCTTAGTATTCTGTAAATTCCTCAGGATACCTCTTGTTTCTCTAAATAGTGATCTTTTCTTGGCCACTTCTGCTGGGAGTCTCTAAAAATACTGATGTTGTCTCCCTCGTATTTCAGGTTTCTCTTTTTTATTATTATCTTCATCATTTCTTCGAAGACATGATCAAAGGCCACTTTTACAATCATTTGTCTGGGCGATGAACCTATCCCAGGGGCCCGTCTTAGAGCCCTATGTGCACGGCTGAACAGGGGTTCTTGATCCAAATTCAGAATATCCTTTAAAAGTTTTGCAACAAATTTTCGAGGATCTTGACTCCCCTCACGACCTTCGCTCAGACCAACTATACGCAAATTTTTACGGCGTTGGCGTCCCTCCAGATCAATACATTTCTCGTTTGTTTTGCGTAATAATTCTGAGAGGCGTTTGTTCTCGGCACGGAGTTTTTCGGTCTCCTTAGTATTCAGTTCAGCAATCTTAGTTAGCTCTTTAATTGCTTCGCCTTGTTGGTCTAGCGAAATTATAGTAGGATCTATCTTGCCATCCAGCTTTCTTTCCATCCCAGCAGCTATATCCTTTACCTCCTCGATTTGAGTTTGTAACTCGGCATTAGCCTTTTCCTTCCACTCATCCATCATACTTCTTACCGTCGTTATAACTTGTTTTATTAAGTCTTCTTTAATTTTCTCGTGAAACACCAGCATATCCGCTTTTAAACTTTTTATCTCCTCCTTATACTCCTTCCTCTGCTTCTTTATCTCACCTAGAATGGTAGTCTTGAGTTCCTCCATTTCAGCTTTCCTCTGTGAGACATCTTCTTGAGAAGCAGCAGCAGCACCCGAGCTCAGGCCTGTTTCCCTTCTCATAGATTTTTTTCCAGTGGTGGGGGGAGGGGAGCGCTGGGTCATAATTTCTTCTTAAAATCGCGCGCCTGATGACGTCACGCACCTTTTAAACGCTGCCGGAGCCGTTTGCAATCGATCTCCTGTGGTAAGTGCGTTTGTTTGACCCTTTTACCCCCGTTTTTAATTCAGTTTTTTGCGGAGCTGTAATGGCGCGATTCCACTCACATCATGGCGCCAACCGGAAGTCCGCTTTTTCTAGTTTCTGGCGATTATTTCAAAAAATTAAAAGCCGGCCGCGACTAAAAATAGGTTGCCGTTTTAAAAATCGGTACATTTTTAGTCGAAGCCGGTTGCGATGCTAGTTGTAGGTGGTTGCCAGAGGTTGGTGGTAGTGAAAGATACAACCGGGAACCTCCGGGAACCGCACGGAAACTTTTTTTTTTTTTTAAATATAAATGTATTCAATTATTAAAGATAATATTACACTACAATAAAACAAGCCAGAACCCACCACCATAATACAATACAAACATGTAACAAACTACTATACAACTATGATACAATCCTTATTGAGGATACATTCAACACCCTGCGGAGCCCAGCGGTCCCGGAACTCCCTCAGGGTGCCCGCAGACAGGGCGTATTCCCTTTCTAATCCCACCCGGGCACGGACGTAACCCCGGAAAAGGGGCAGGCAGCTGGCTCGGGTAGAGCCCTCCACCGTCTGGCGCCGTGACTTGCGGATGGCCAGCTTGGCCAGGCCCAGGAGCAACCCAACCAGGACATCTTCAGCCCTACACTCTCCCCTACGCACAGGGTGTCCAAAGATGAGGATGGTGGGTGAAAAATGCAGCCAGAAGGCAAGGAGCAGCCCCTTTAGATATTCAAACAGTGGCTGCAGCCTCACGCACTCCATGTACACGTGGTACACAGACTCTTCCAGCCCGCAAAAGTGGCAGGCGGCTGGCGAGTCTGTGAACCGCGAGGGAAATAGGTTGCAGGGAACACATCGGTGCAATACCCTCCACCCCAGGTCCCCAATGTAGAGGGGGAGAATCCCTGCGTAGAGGGACCCCCACCGGGGGCCCCCCTCGCGACCGGAAGGGAACACCGACCGCCACTTGGTGTCCGGACGGTGGACCAGGGCGAGGAAGTGCAGGGTGTGGAGGAGGAGCCTGTACAGGACACGCCTCCCTGCGTCTCGGAGGGAGACGAAGGGTGTCGAGGAAAGGCGGCTCAAATTGTGTGGGACCGGCTCCCGGGATGGATTACGGCGCCTTGGTCCGATGAGTACTTCCGGCTGAGCGGGGGCTTGCTCAACCACCAGTACTCCGCACGTTTGAGCCCCCCGGTCATCCGATGGGGCGGGACAGGGACCGGCTGCTCTCAAGCCCGGGCCGTCACCCTCCGGCGGTGGAGGTGGGGCCTGGTCAACGGCAACCAGGTTCCAGACTCTCAACAAGTCCCCGCACGGAAACCTTGGTAAGACCCCCCTGGTGGAATAAAACTGGGTGGAAAAAAGGTTAATATTAACATAAGCATGTGACCTCTGTCACTCCTGGGCGCGCTCAATCATAGTTGCAGAGTTTGCAAAAGCCTCCCAGGTTTTTGTTTAAATCATTTTCGACAAATTTCGAGTGTTTTCTAGCCCTGGAAAGCCCTCCTAGCCCTGGAAAGCCTATAATTAAAGATCCTCTGATCCCTTGTCAAATTCCTGTGTGGGGTATGGCTTCACATCCACGGCCCGAGTGCAAAGGCATCATCACCAACCATACTGTAGAATATGTCCGGGTTGTCTTCTCCTGGCAGAGGTTCGGGATCAGGCATGCCTGCTGTTCCATTTTCAATTGACTGCCCGAGGGGGCTCTCTCTCCAGATCCTGGCATCTGCTACACTGCCAGGTGTGCCCACATCCACATACAGGAATTTGTAGTCTGAGTCCACCACAGCTAGCTGTACTATGGAGTGAAAATTCTTGTAATTGTAATATTTTGAACCTCCCTTGGATGGACACCGTATTGCTACATGTTTGCCATCCACTGCCCCACATGTATGTTTAAAATTCCATCGTTTATCAAAGCCCTGCGCCACTCTCTTCCAATAATTTGGTGTTCTGCGGCAGTCGATCACATTATCCCCATATACGTCAATGATTGCCTCACAGCTCTCTCGTACAATCTTACTGATAGTGTTGTGGGCTACAAGAAAGTTGTAGCTGAGTCCCCTGATGCCAAATAGCGGAGTGTGATGGCCAGGCGCAGTCCGGGTTCCAGTGGCTTCCTCATATAGGTCTTTTATTTCAGCAGGGGAGCCACAGTTTCCTTCTGTTCATTAAACAGCTCAGGTGTGATTCGTAGAAAGTTTTTAAATGCAGACAAATCCTCCTCTTGCAGCACATTCATCAGGTTCAGGCCCGTACGAAGCTTTTCAGTAAGGGGGGTGGCATGACCGGACTACAAATATTTTATGTGAAATAATGTGTATGCAGCGCACATCACAAGCCGGAAGCCCCTCGCGTCCAGGTTACAGGACCTGCTTAAGAGCCCTGAATACTCTGGGGTTTTAGATGCTCTCTCTTGAAAGCATCCAGAGAACCTGCCTCCACCGCCCTCTGAGGCAGAAAATTCCACAGACGGTGGTGAGATGATCCCAACTGCCCTCCCCTTTGGCGGCGGCAGTTGGCGGTGGACAGGGATGGCCAAGGCAGCGGGGCGATGATACCGTCCGTTGCTAATGAGCGCTGAACTTCCTTCCATCCCCCCCCCCCCCCCCCCCCCACTTTCCCCGACGCCCCCCATTTGTGGACACAGCCTGTGACAGCTAGATCCCACTAATAGTACAGCACAAAGGCCACATCATCTGTTTTAGTAACATTGACTATGGGATAAATGCAGACTTTGGGAACAACACCCACCTCCCCACCCCCGCCCCGTCGCCTTGCTTCTAAATGGGTGGTGGGAATTTACACTCAGTGGCCAGAGCAGGTGGATGGCACTGGTACATTTACCACATTGCCTGTATCCAGTTGAGAAGCCCACTGCCTCTGGGCATTTGGAGAGACCATTGGAAGAGAGATCTGCCCCTGGGACAACTCGTGGCCAACAGTTTAGTGTCCATGAGGACATTGGGGGTTCGAGACCAACCCCTAGAGCCCCTGTGTCACATTAAGCTCAGAGAGACAATGCCCTTCAGCCCACCGAGCCCGCACCGACCAGCGAACCCCGCACACTATCCCAGACACTCTAGGGACAATTTATACTTATACCAAGCCTATCAACCCCGCTCACTGCAAAGGCGCACGGGTTTGTATACCTTGTCCCTAGCATGTGTGGGATAGTGTGCGGGGGATCGCTGGTTGCAGGCTTGGGCCCGGCGGGTGGGTGGGGGGAGCAATGGGCAGCGTCATGGGGGGGGGGGGGGGGGGAGAGGCGATGGGGAGGGGGGCGGCGGGGGGGGGGGGGGGAGAACATGTGCCCAGCGGGGGGTGGGAAAGGAGAGGGACCGGCCGGAGCAGCGCCTGGTGTAGCGTCACGGCCGCTGCCAGGACTGGGTTCAGTCAGTCGTTCCTGCAACTCGCCCGGCGACGGGAGAACGGTCTCCCCGGACCGACCGTCGGCAGCGGACGGGATCCGCTTCCCTAGGCGCCAGGCTGATTGACGGGAACGCTCCGACGCCGCGGATGTGCCGTGCGGAATGAAATAGTTTCCAGGTTGGTAGCTTCTGGTTGACATGCCTATGTGTGCTTGGGTTAACTGGATGTGGCCCTCCATCTTTAAATCAATAGTGGTATTTTGATCTTGTGGAATGTTGTCAGTCTGGTGAACATGCGACGAGTAGTAGGTGGATGAAGTTTAAGGTCCTTTATCATGCTGGAGAATGAGTTCTGCCATTTGTAGTTAGATATGAACCTTGCTGCTCTGTTTTGCACTACCTGGATCTTATTGATGTTCCCTTGAGTGAAAGGATCCCACACGGAGCAGCAATATGCAACATGTGGACATATAAGGCTTTTATATGCTTGGATCTTAACTTCTTTGGGTGCAATTTGCAGATTGCGAAGTAGAAATCCGATGATACTGCTGGCTTTGGCTGTTGCCCCTTCCACATGCTAGTTCCATTTCATGTTTTCAGACAAAGTAACTTCTAAGGAATTATGACTATAATCTGCCTCTAGTTGATGTCCAGAGAGAGTATAGGAACGATGAATTGGTTTCGGTTTCCTTTAAAACACATGACATAACATTTTTCTGGTTTGAACATCATTTGCCATTTCTTCTCCCATCTCTCCAATGAGCGCAGATCTTTTTGAAGCGTCAGGCAATCATCATGAGACTTGATCGATCGATAAACCACACAATCGTCGGCGAAGAGGCAGACCTTAGATGTGATATTATCTGGGAGATTGTTAATGTAGACTGAAAACAGCAGCGGTCTCAGCACAGTGCCCTGTGGTACGCCAGAGTCGACATGGGCTGGTTTTGAGGATGTTAACTGGACAACAACCGACTGCTCCCTGTCAGTTAAAAAGCTAGTTATCCAGGAGTGAAGTGAGCCCTCTACACCAAAGTATTTGAGACGGTGAGGAAGCCTCTGATGTGGAACCGTGTCAAA
Source organism: Amblyraja radiata (assembly GCF_010909765.2). Taxonomy (NCBI): domain Eukaryota; kingdom Metazoa; phylum Chordata; class Chondrichthyes; order Rajiformes; family Rajidae; genus Amblyraja; species Amblyraja radiata. Next base: position 9,180,964 of record NC_045991.1, read on the forward strand.
AGCTTTTGCAAAATCTAGCAACACTGCATCGACTTGTTTGGTTTCTTCCACAGAGCTGAAGATTTGGTGAATGGTAGTTATCAGCTGGGATTCACATAACTGCCTGGCCCGGAAACCATGTTGAGTATGACTGAGGATGTTGTTTCTCTCCAGGTGCCCCATGATGTGTCGATAGATAACATGCTCTAATAGTTTACAACAAACTGAGGTGAGCGACATCGGCCGGTAATTTGCAGGGTCAGTTCTACTCACTTTCTTAAATAAATCAGTGATGTTGGTATGCCTCCAATCACGAGGTAGTTCTCCTGTCTGAACATTCTGGGAGAAGATGATTTGCAAAATGGGTGCCACTTGTTCAGCCCACAATTTAAGTATTCTTGGACAGATGCCATCTGGACCAGAGGCTTTGTTTGCATCAAGATTCTTAACAAGTTTCATTATACCCTCAGCAGGGCTCGAAATTAACGGTTGCCCGGGTGCCACTGACCACTCAAAGCGCAGCCGGGCAACCTAAACACCGAGTCATTTTGCCCGGCTTGGCAACCAGATACTGGTTTGTACCGAAGACAGACACAAACAACTGGAGTAACTCCGCGGCTCAGGCAGCATCTCTGGAGAAAAGGAACGTGTTGTGTCGGCGGTGACGGCTGTATTGCGTGGGAAAGATACTAGGTGCGGGGTGAGGAAGGGTCGGAGCGAATGGCGGGCCCCGAACAGCGGCTCCATCTCCTCCTCCTCCTGCCCTCCGTCCGCCCTGATAGCGGCCGCAGCTTGCAAATCCGCTTATGCCGCTTTTAAAACAAACTCTCCCGCAAGCCGAGGTCGGGAGGAGGGAGGGAGGGGGAGGCCTCAGCATGCTGCCGCTGTGCGGGACCCGTCATTCGCTCCGACCCTTCTGAAGCAGCTGCACCAAAGATACTATAGCTATGGGATCTTTGAGCTGCACTGCTCGGCCCCGCACCTTGCTGTTGGCTGGGGGAGGAGGGAGGCGGTGGCGAAGAGTTCCCAACGACCAAGGCCGAGGAGCGCTGACCCTCCTTCCTCCATACCTCGCCCCCCTTCTCTCTGTTTCTCTCTCTTGTACGCCCCCTCCAACCCCCCCCCCCCCCCTTATCCTGGGACCCCTCCTCTCCATCCCGCACTGATCGCCATTCCCGCCTCTATTCAGTCCTCACTGACATCCCCTGTGCTCCCCTCCCCATCTCCCTCCCAATCTATTCATCCTGCGCTGATCACCCTATTCACCTGCAACATCCCACCCCCCCATCCATCCTACACTGGTCCTCCAATTCATCCTGTACTTACCCCTTTCCCATCCATCCTGCACTCCTCCATCCATCCTGTACTGATCCCCATCCATCCTGTACTAATCCACGCATTCAACCCGTACTGACCCACCCTCCATTTACACTGCACCTTCCCCTCATTCATCCTGTAGTGATCATCCATTCATCCTGCACACACCCTCCGATCCACACTGTGCTGACCCCCCCCCATTCATCCTGCGCTTATCTCCCCCCCCCCCATCCATCCTGTACTGATACTCCCATTCAAGAAGAATGGGGGGAACAGTCTGAAGAAGGGTCTTGAACCGAAGCATTGCCTATTTCCTTCGCTCCACAGATGCTGCCTCACCCGCTGGGTTTCTCCAGCACTTTTGTCTACCCCCATCCATCCCGTACTGAACCCCCCCCCCCCCATTCAACACCACTGACATCCCCCGTGCTCTCCCCTCATAATTTACCTACTCCAACCAACACGTACTAATTCACCTGCCTCAATCCATCCATTCTGCACCGACTGCCTTCTAACCCCCCACCACCCCACCCCCGCCATCTATCCACCCCGCACTGATTCACGCACACCCCCTCCCTGACCCTATTGCCCTGGACATGTCTTCAGAGCGAACATTGACTATGTTTGATAACGGAATGCAATCAAATGTGTTTTAATTCCCATTATTTGTTTTAATCCATAAAGATGGATTAATTAAATTGTGAACACGTGAAACATTAAAACCGCAGTGTTCGATTGTCACTGCTGCCGTTGACACGTTATTACAGAATTCATTTCAACGGCAAATCAATGCTCTTAATATGGAGTATCAGTACAGTAGTTATTTAATGAGCAACATTCACAACTATACGTACGCATATATGTTACCATGGTCCAGGATTTATTGACACATGTTGATCATACGCTGAATAATCCAACCATATTTTTGTTTGGAAGTAGAAAGGACTAATAGAAATTGCATTCATTGCAATGTGTAAAAAGAGTTAAGATACTGTATTATAATTTTGCTGCATGTCATTGTGGGATATATCATGTCTTGATTGGTGAATATGTTTAGTTTGTGACTTTATTTGAAGCAGTAATAATATATGAATGCTTCATTGAGTATAATTCCGACTGCTAATTACGCATTTCGTCCGAGCACATTATCGCACGCGTCATGGAAGCCATCTTAGATGACCACCTAAACTGTCATTTGGCAACCTAAAAAGCTGCCAAGGTTTCCCGGCTGGCAACAGGGAAAAAAAGTTAAGCGAGAGCCCTGCTCAGTAGTGATGAACAGATCAGAAATCCTTGGAGCCTGTCTTGGTCCTGATGAGAGGATATTAGTGATGTCTTCTTTGGTGAAAGTAGACTGGTATTGTTTACTAAGTGGCTCTGCTTTTTCATTGAGGGTGCTGACTAATTTGCCTTCAAATTGATGGCATGTAGCGTAGGTAGAGTTCGTGGGTAGGGCCAGTGTATGCCTAGAACAGGGATTGTTCAACGCACCCTACAAAGAGGCAGGCATGGCTGGGGCCCATGAGAGTGCCCATAGCTACGCCTTGGATTTCGAGGAAGTGGGAGGAGTTGAAGGAGAAGTTGAGGGAAAGGACCAGCTCTGCTAGGCAGAGGAGAGTATTGGTGGACGGAAATTGGCTGGTTCTGCAGTCGAGGATGAAAGGGAGGGCGTTAAGATCTTCCTGGTAGGGGATGGAGGTGTAGAGTTACTGGACAGCCATGGTAAAGATGAGGGAGTGGGGGCCTGAAAAACGGAAGCCATTGAGGAGACGAAGAGCGTGTGTGATGTCTTGGACATAGGTAAGGAGGGATTGGACGAGGGGGGATTGGATGCAGTCGAGGTATGTGGAAATTAATTTGGTGGGATATGAACAAGCAGAAACAATGGGTCTGCCAGGACAGTTCTGTTTGTGGATTTTGGGGAGAAGATATAATTGGGCTGGAGAACGATCAGGTTGCAGGCTTTAGAGGGCATAGAGTCGGAAATGATGAATTCATTAATGGTGCTTGAGATTAAAGCCTGGTGCTTGTCTGTGGGCTTGCCAGACTACCACGGCACCTCCCTTGATTATCCAGTCGGGATTGCTGCAGAGTGAGCGGAGTGCTGTACCTTCAGGGGGGGAGAGATGAGGGTGAATAAGGGGATTGTAAAATTTGAGGCGGTTGATGTCCCACCGGCAGTTGTAAATGAAAAGATCTAAAGAAGGTAGAGAACCAACTGGGGGAGTCCAAAAGGAGGAGGTCCATTGGAGACGGGAGAAGGGGTCATCACTGGGTGGTGAGGATTCCTTCCCTTAGAAAAAGTCCCAGAGGCGATGGAAGATGAGCTCTACATCGTGGCAGACCCGGAACTCGTTGAGGTGGGGGTGGTGGGGAACAAAAGTAAGGCCTCTGCTGAGGACAGGCCGTTCCATATCAGAAAGGGGAAGGTCAGGGGGGATGGTCACCTCACGGCAAGGGTGGGGTTTGGGGTCGGATGAGGGCAGGTGAGTAGATGAAGGCCGAGGCGATGTCTGGTGGGGGGATGGCGGGTGTTCAAAGAGGAGGGGGCAAGAGGACTATTGTATGGGTGGGGTGTAGCTGGGGTCACCTGGCTAAAAGGGGAAGGGAAAGACCCAGTGGAACCCCCACTGAGGTTCCCTATATGAGGGGGAAGAGCAGTAATACCCAGCACAGTCAGGCCCCGTGGTGTGGGAGTCTGCATCGTGGAGACTCGGCCTGGGCTGAGGTGCTGAGCCTGGGAATCAGGTAAGGGGACAGCTGCAGCCCGCTGGTGGGCGGTGTAGTGGCGATGGGTCAGCAGAGTCGCTGGTGAGGCGGTGAAAGTCGGCGGCAGCAGCCCCGGCGTGTTGGTGAAGGTGTACGACGGCAGCATCTTCGATGGTCCGGGCCTGTGATGGGCCGGGGAGGCGGTGAAGTTTGACGGCGGCCACTTCGGTTGTCCCGGCCTGGGATGGGCCGGGGAGGCGGTGAAGGTTGACGGCAGCAGCATCTTCGATGGTCCGGGCAAGTCTGGAAGTGAGCAAGTTTGCGATCCTTTGTGGAATCCAGGTAGGAAAGGAAGCATTTATTGAAGGCGTGGATCTGGCGTTGGATAAAGTGCAGTTGCGGTCTCTTGCATGTGTGGGTGAATGAGCTGTGGGAGAGTCAGAGCGAGGGCCTGTTGGTGTCGGCGCATCACAGCCAGTGTAGAACGGAGGGCACGGAATGAGAATTATTGTGAAAAATGGCAGATCGACTCTGAACCTACAGTGCGGATTGGGTCTGAACTGGGATGTCTGGAACCAGAGCTGGAATCCACGAAGTAAAAGAGGTGAAGGCAAGTCCCGAGAAAACAAACGTGGCTGGGGTAACGTGTGTGGGTTAAGACGTGGTCAGAGGGATGGAGGAATCACTGAGGGAGAGCAGTGAGAGGGGATGTTTCTAAACTCATTGGTCAGAGGAGGACAACTTCTTCAACGTGGAAATACCTTGAGGAGATTTTGCAGTGAAGTGGACAAAATGTGTAAGAAAGAATCTGATAATGTTCTGAACGCTCAGAATGGCAAGTCAAGTCAAGTCAAGTCAAGTCAAGATAGTTTATTGTCATGTGTCCCAGATGGGACAATGAAGTCCTTGCTTGCGGCAGCACAACATAATATTGTTAACAAAATTACAGAACAATATACCCATAAATAAGCAGATAAAATGCAATAGGCTGTTACAGTTCAGAGTCTGTTTGTTGGCGAGTTTAATAGCCAGATGGCTGTGGGGAAGTAGCTGTTCCTGAAACTGGATGTAACAGATTTCAAGCTGCTGTATCTTCTGCCCGATGGTAGCGGAGAGATGAGTGCGTGGCCAGGATGGTGTGGGTCCTAGATGATATTGGCTGCCTTTTTGAGGCAGCGACTGCCCTGGGGGTGATGATGTAAAAAAAAAATCAATTATTAACAGTAATAATATTTACAAAACAAACACCCACCACCAAATGCAAAAAATGCCAAATATTCTTTACACTAAATATTAAATAACTATATTGCAATCCTGGTCCTGGATGTCTTCATTCCTCCACAGAGCCCAGCGGTCCCATAAACCCCCCACCGTGCCCGTGGACACCGCGTGTTTCTTTTCGAAGGGCAACCTCAGGCACAGACGTAAAGAGGCCGGCAGTCGGCTTGGACGGAGCCCTCTTCTGCCTGGCGCCGTGACCCATGAATGGTCAGCTTGGCCAGGCCCAGGAGCAAACCAACTAGGACTCTATCTACTCCTCTGCTCTATGCACTCCTCTAGGCACTGGGTGGCCAAAGTGAGGATGGTGGGACTGAAGTACAGCCAGAGGTAATGAGCAGCCCCTTCAAATACTCAAACTGGGGCTGCAACTTCACACACTCCGTGTACATGGAACACAGACGCTTCCAGCCCGCAGAAGTGGCAGGTCACTGGCGAGTCTGTAAACTGGCTCAGGAATTGGTTGCATGGGTCTCCTCATAGTACCCTCTATATCAGGTCCTCGATGCAAAGAGGAATAATTCCTCTATAGACAGACCTCCACTGGGGGGTCCCTCTCGCAACTGGATGGTAAAACTGTCTGCCACTTCGGATTGGGCCAGTGGACAAGGGTGCGGAATAGCAAGATTAAACGAGAACTTACCAGTTTGAAGTTTGATCTTTATTTTATGAGGCGTTACGATGAGGGACTACGTGAAGAACCCCGTCAAGCCGCACGTGCGTCAATCTTCAAAGCAGCGGTGTGAAATCACAGGTAATAGTGACTGAAGTATAATAGTAAGATAAAACAAGACTAGAACTAGCAGATGACATTGATGAGGGTTGGGAGCGGAGGGCACGTAGCCACGTAGCTGGGCATCGTAACTCCTCATAAAATAAAGATCAAACCTCAAACTGTTAAGTTCGCGTTTAATCTTACTAGTTTACTTCGGAGTCACGTGAGTGACTACGTGAAGAACGACAGATGGCGCAATGGGCTTCCGTCAGTCTGCCCCAGGGCAGCTGTGGCTACAGAAGTAGCTTACCACCACCGAGTGTGACTGAGGAGTGAATGAATAATGCGATGTAAAGAGCCTTGAGTATTAGAAAGGCGCTATATAAATCCCATCCATTATCATTATTATTACATGAAGATTTCAAAGCTCTGTGATTTCATGCCGCAGATTGAAATCCCGGCCTCTCACTGCATTGATTGACTCAACATAATTAAATAATCAATAATGCATCAATCATAACATTGCTTTAAACGAATTAACGGTTTATTTTTACAAATAAAACAATAGGAACCCCTCTATCCCAGGGGGAAACTATATAACTGAACTTTAAACAGAATCGGCAAATACCCCCAGCCTTGCAATTGGCTTATGATAAAATCTTTGGAACATCAGTTCACTGGACCATCCTGCGGCCGCGAGCGTCTGGTCTATAGGAACGTCCATCGCCCATGGCCACTGAAGTTGATGCCGCCCTGGTGGAATGAGATTTAAATTTATCAGTGTCAATCCCAGCGCTCACCAGAACCTGCTTTAGCCACATTGAAATTGTTTGCACCGACACCTTACTTTGCGTCTATTTGTGGCTAATAAACAACGCTGAATCTGTTCCTCTTATGGTTCTGGTAGCCTCAATGTAATGGGACAAACATGACACTACACACAGGTGGGAATCCATGGGGTATGCCGAAAAGATAATCTTACACCCTGTCACCCCTATTCTACTCTGCTTGAGCAGATCATAAACATAAAAAGTGATGGCATCTGCTGATACCTCCATCCTGTCTAGCAGCAGCTTCTGTAATGTCTGCACACGTTGGGCTGATACCAACGCGATAAGCATGTCTACCTTCATGGTGAGTTTGGGTAGAGATAGGACAGTGACAGGAGTCCACTGGCGAAGGAGCATAAGAACTTTGCTTACATTCCAGATAACCGAATACCTGGGCCTAGGAGGATTGGAATTAAAAATTCCCTTCATAAATCTAGAGACTAACGGATGTGTCCCCACTGAATGTAATTCTGACACCATGGGTAAATATGAAGACAGAGCACTTCTGGCTGTATTGATCGCACTATAGTTTAACTTTTGATCGAAATAGAGAGTTGACAAGAACTCCAGCACATCTTGGATGCCTGCAGTTTGATATGAAATATTCTGCCGTAAGCAGAACACCTCCAACTTTCTTATCGAAGAGATGTACTGCTTTGGGTACGATCGGATAGTCCTCTCCCCAGGTATGGCCTCCTTAGAATCTGCAAATTACCAGATCAATACGCTCATATAAAGGATGTTGGTCACCAGTTACCGGATTCACCAGTCGGTTTCAATGTTTGGGAACAATCATGTGATGCTGAGTAGCAATCTCCAAAACATGGGCATACCATGGCTGAGTCGGCCAGTCGGGTACCACCAATACTCCTGATGCGGAGTCCTGCTTGATTTTTTTCAGGCATCGACTGACGAGGCAGAATGGAGGAAATACATATAGAAACATTCCACCCCAGTGCAGTGAGAATGCATCGACCGCTGCTGCCCCAGGATCTGATTCCCACGAAACGTATTTAGGCAATTGGTGGTTTAGTCTGGGTGCAAACAAATCGATATCTAGCATCCCAAACCGAGCAATAATATCATTAAATATATCATGGTTCAACATCCATTCTATGTTGTCATTGAATTGGCGTGACCTTGTGTCTGCGACTATGTTGAATCTACCTGGTAAATGGATTGCTGAAATCCAAATGTCTCTGTCAATACACCAGCTCCAGATCTGGTTAACCAACCTATCACAAGATATCAACTTGACTCCACCCATATGATTCACATATGCTACTGCAGTAGTGTTGTCAATTTGAACCTGCACATGCACCTGACATTTGGTAAAACAATAAGCTTTAAGCCCATAGAATGTTCCTAAATGCTCTAAATAACTGATCCCTCTTAATTGCAGAAGGGATGTCTCATCACTATTCCATCTGCCTCCACAGCTGTAAAACGTATCAGTAACACCCCAACCTAAGCCACTAACATCAGTCTGCAAGACTATCGAAGGTGGATCAACCAGAACTTCCCTGGAGCTAGTTGCAACATTCATAATCCACCATTGTATCTCAGAAATGGCTTCTGCTGGCAACTTCATGGGCCTGTCAAAATGACCTGCATGTGTCCTCAATGCTTGTTCTTTTGCTCGTTGTAATTGGTGATAATGCAGAGGTCCAAACTGCACAGCTGGAAAAGCAGCCACCAGCTTACCAATCAAGCTGGCCACCTGTCTAATTGAGGGTAGTTGTTCCTCAATAAGCTTGACACCTTCTTCAATTAACTGTTGCCTTTTATCACTTGGCAGAGTCACTAACATGTGATCTGAGTTATTGGTGAAGCCCAAGTAATCAATAACTTTGACTGGTGTTAATTTGGATTTATCTGGATGAATAATGAACCCCAACTTCTCAAACGTGAGTTTAACAACTGAAACAGATGATTCAGCTGCCTCCCGAGTGTTTCCTACAATAAAGATATCGTCCAAATAGGCCATTACAACATGACCCTGAGTTTGGAGTAAGCCAAGAATTGGTTTTAACAATTTGGTAAACAATCTCGGAGCTGAGGTTTAGCCATTAGGCAGTGCTTTGAATTGCCATTATTTACTCATCCAGCTAAACTTCAAATATCTCCTATCATCACAATGAACAGACACTGAGTAATATGCATCTTTAAGATCTATGCTTACCATATAACACCTTTTGGAAACCAGCTGTTTAGCAGTAGAAAGAGTTTCCATTTTGAAATGTCTATACTACACAAACGGGTTCAGGCTCGTCAGGTCCAGAATTATTCTACATCCCCCATCATTTTTAGACCTAGGAAAAATACTTGACACAAACTGATGGGATTGACGAACCGTCTTCTCAATAACCCTTTTTTTGCACAATATCTCAAGCTCTGCCTGTATCTGCATATTCTCTTCGTGTGAAAACACGAATGTCCGATGTGGGACATGCTGAGTGGGCGGACACACAGTAGGGTAGAATTCAATTCGAATCCCCTCTATACTGCCCATCAATGGATCTGATGTTATCTCCTGCCATTCTTTGTGGAACAAGTGTAATCTGCCCCCTACTTGAACATCGTTCCCACTTAATTTGTTTTCTTCAGGAGCAAAATTTCTTACCTGAACATTTCCTGACAGAGCTTGTTGCCCCTGGCCCCTCGTAGGGAAATTCATCCTTGCCCGTGTGCCTATGGCAGGCTGCCAGCTGCATGTGTTCGGGAATGAACGGCTCGTCCCTTCACCAGCCCCTGTCATAGCACCCCGTCGATAGGGGAATAGCCTCCTGCCAATTTTGCTGCTTCTAGGTACTTTTATGAGCCTCACAGTTTTTGCCTCATCAAGTTCTTTCACTCGCTTTGCGAGATCCTCCCCAAACAACAGATTAGGCAGTTGTATATTGTTAGGTTTGCAGAGTGCTGCAAATTGTGGGTGAATGGTGGGGCGTATGGCACACTTTCTTTGGCAGTTCATCTCAAAATGTGCGCTGCACAGAAGACCCAAAGCATCCTGATGAACTTCAGTCATGTGCCCCTCGTCAACCATTCTGGCGAACGCAGTGATTCTTGCTGCAAGCAACTTGAGCACCCTCTGGAGCTTTAACTCTTGTGCCCGCACTGCAATCCCCATTTGGCCCCATATGACATGGTTAACCACCGGCACCTTCAACAACTCACAGTTAACCGGGGTTTCATATCTTTTGGCAGTGTCGTCCATTGTCAGCTCTAGGAGCTGATGGGAGTGCATATAATTAATGGTAGTAGCCAACTCCTCCCCCAATGGCTCCCCTGCTTCTCTGGGGATAGCAAACTTTGCAGCCAAATTAGGTATTAAAACCTCTTGCCCTTCACCCTTTGGGCTCTGTTCAGCCATTGACTCGGCATCAGTATACCCCTGACCTAGCAAACCCTCCTCCTCCATGAGGGGGCGATTATGCAGCCCTATTCCAGGCGCTGCTGGCACAGACTCTCCAACAGCCCGGCATGAACACCACTCCTCCCGGAGAGCGTCCATTTCAAGCATCCTCTCCATTAGGAGCTTGATATGGGAGCGCCGTGAGCAAACGGACTCCGCTTGCGGAGGTTAATCCTCCTGGCCCGACTCTGGCACAATGGGCCTGGCAAAGTTTGATGTGGCCTTATGCCCTACCGGTGCGGCAACGCTGCTCACAGGCAACGTGTCTGCAGTCGCAAGCCCCCCTGCTGGCGACGGAATCGGTGAGCTAGGCGGGCACCCGCTACCCGCACTCCCGCGGTCGTCAAAACTTTTAGTAACGGGCCGCCTCGTCTTCACCTTCGTTGCTTTCTGCATCTTGGAAAATCCTAAAATCAACCGTAAGTACAGAAAGCGACCTCCTGACTAAGTTTTCCACTTACCTCGAGGTGTTTTAAACTTACCGCTGGAGGAGCTCTGCGGCTCCAACCGGTCGTCTGCACCAATGCGTCTGACGTAATGGCGCACGTGCGGCTGGACGGGGTTCTTCACGTAGTCACTCACGTGAGACCGAAGTAAAATTGTAGGGTGTGGAGGAGTCCGTACAGGGGGCGCCTCCCTGCGTCTCGGAAGGGTATGAAAGGTGCGGTGGAAAGACGGCTCAGGTTGTGAGGGACTGACTCCCGAGGTCTCAGTCTAACGAGTACTTCCGGCTGAGCTGGGGGTTTAGCTCAGCCTGAAATATACCATCTGATGGCCGCCAGTGGAATTCTGAAGAGTTAGCGCCTGACTGATGGCCTGAGATACACAATTAACAAACACATGGGATTTTGATCACCCTTTTCATCCTGGCACGGTGCTCCATGCAGCTACTTTGGATCCAGAACTAGACTCCCTGCACCCCCAATGTCATCTGTGCCTGGGCACCTCCTGCGCCAAGCTCTTTCTCAGACACACCAAGTATTAGTGTCTGTCCCTTGACTTCTCCAGAACATCAGGCTCTGTCCCTGGTGCCCAGGATATTTCTGCGTTAGCAACTTACTGTGACATTAATTCCTCTATCTTCTTTACTGCAGCATAAACCTTGGCCGGTCAGGAGCCAAGGAACTGCACAGATGGCCTAAAGGGTATCTGTTAGTTGCTCCACACATTGAAATGTACCGTGTGGCTTTGAGGTGAAGTCTCTTAGGGCCAGTTGGATATTTGCAGAGAGGCAACCCAGTGAATCCAGATAATCTCTCAAGGGCTATTGCCAGTGAGTGAAATATGCAAATCTATTTATTACTTAATACATCATCAGTAATGGTCATCATTGTTCAAACGGTTCATTTGTTTAACAATAAATAAGAACAAAATCCACTAATAACAAGTTTAGTTTAATTGACAAGTATACCTGATTTTCTGCACTGTTCCAACGTGTTATAGTAAAAAGAAGGATCTTATGAAACACGGCAATATGGATTTGGCAGGATCTTTGACAAAATCAAAGGTATCAATCAAAACAGCCATTGGAAATGTAAAACCTTAATTCAAAGTTTGTGCACTTCTAATGTTACAATGTGGGCTAACAGTTTTGCCTGAAGCCAATAAGAGCAATTTATTGTCTTCTCAGACTGAGGATATGGGCGGGGACATCTAGACGTGCCCATTGTAAGCAGCATTACCATCTCTAATGTAATAGAATCAAGGGCAAGAATCACTGGTTTCTGAAATTGCAATGCATGAGAAACTTCAACATAAGTTACTGATTAAAGCATTTGAAAAGGGAAAATTGGTCTGGTCTATAAGGGGATAATTATATTTTCCTTAAAAGGAAATAGTGGAAAGCAATATTGATTTTCCTGCTTATTATAAGGAAGTAAGTTTTGAGGAAGTGAAATTGAACAGTGACAAGCCCGATCAGCCCATTAATATTGCTTGCTGGATTCTTGTTCAGTTTCAAAGAATGAAACAGGCATAATATTTTGGCAAAGTCAGCATGCTGCAGTGAAGTGACACCGTGCCAATAAATAGAACCAGATGAGAGCACCTAATTTTGTATTGGAAAATAAAGTTTCTCCAGTGCTCAGGATAAAGAGAAAATGGCAATCAAAATAATGTGTAAATTGAACAGCATGAAGAGAATGAGGACATAAGATTGCATTAAATACACTGTAGATGTATTTAGACGTGGTCCTTAATCCTTCACTAAGTCTTTATTAAGACACTACATCCACACGTCCCAGCACTGACCACAACTGGTCTACCACGTACTGGAACCAAGAGAGGGAGGGTGCATGCAGATACTACAGTTATACTACCTAAGGTGGGAGTGTCAAATGGTAATGAGGCAGCTACATATTTGGTTGCATGCATAACCACCTACACCCTTTCCCGTAGAATAAACAGCAGCAGGGTAATTATACAACCCTGCAACATAGTAACAGCATCATTTAATCAAACAGCACAATATTAAGCAAAGTCGCCATACCGATCAGGGGGCCGGACAACTCTACCTGAGCGGATCCGTACAGCACCCTCACCCTCACTCCCCTCCCCCAAAGAGAAAGGCAGAGGCGGAGAACTACGTGGGGACTGCGGATCAGACAGAAAAACAGGAGACTGGCCAGAAACCGGTGGACTGCTAGATGGCGACTGCCGAGGCGGATAAGAAGAAGAAGAATAAGAAGAAGAAGAATCAGTAGGAGAAAGACGTGGAGGAGACGTGCCAGCCGGGGAGGCGAAACTCGGAGGCACCGTTAGAGGCACGGTAGGGGCACGAACAACAACAGGACTAGGCGGCACAATCCGAGGAGGAGAGTCGAGCCACGGAGAGGGAGGCTCCGGGAATGGAAGCGGGGGCGCAGGCTCCAGGACAGCTAACAGATGTTGGCGACTGCGACGGTACACAGTGCCCTCGTAGTCTACTAAATAGGAACGGGGTGAGTCCGCCACTCCTACTACAGTGGCAAGCTTGGAAAACCCGGTAGGTGACTGCAAACGGACAACCTGACCCGTCGTGAGGGGGGGAAGGGGGCGGCAAGACTTGGCGTGGGACCGGCGCTGGATTTCGTGGCGTTGAGAAATACGGCGGTGGACCGTATCAGGGTGGCGTACCACCGGCACAAGCGACTGCTGAGCGATCGGCATTGGCGGCCGGAGGACACGGGACATGAGCCGCTGAGCAGGTGAACCCAAAACACTGTCTCTAGACACATTTCGCAGATTTAACAGTCCCTGATAAAAATCGCAGTTTGACAAGCGAGACTGCTCCAGCAACGTCTTCGCGCTGCGCACAGCACGTTCAGCCAGTCCGTTACTCTGAGGGAATTCAGGGCTGCTAGTAAAGTGAGTAAAGTTCCATTTCGTAGCGAAGGCAGCAAATTCGGCGCTAGTAAATTGACGGCCGTTGTCAGTCTGGAGCTTGACCGGGGAACCAAAGACAGCAAAATGACGTCGCAGCTTGCCGATGACCATCTCCGATGTAATGGTGGGAAGAAGGTCCACTTCAAACCAGGATGAATACGAGTCCACCAACACCAGGTAGTGCTTCCCACGCCACTCAAACTTATCTGCAGCCAGTGAAGACCAGGGCATGTCGGGGGCCGGCTGCTGCAACAGGGGCTGCCGCTGCTGGTGAGGGGCCATGGAGTTGCACTCGGAGCACGCCGCCACTCGAGCCTTGATATACTTGGCCATGGCAGGCCAATAGTACTGCCCTTGAGCATGAGCAACGGTAGCGTCAGCGCCCGGATGCCCCAAATGAGCAGCAGAGTAGTAAGCATCATAGAGTGAGGCAGGGATCACCACCTTGTGACCTTTCACGACGATACCCTCCCGAACCACAAGCTCATCCCGAACCAGGAAGAAGGGGCGCACGCCAGCAGGCAGAGAGGCGGCTTTGCGGGGCCACCCGCGCAGAATGACAGCAGACAGCTGTTGCAAGTCAGGGTCGGCAGCAGTGTGCTCGAGCAGGCATCGCAGCTGCTTTGAAGGAACAACATTCACATTCAGCACGTGCAGGTCCTCCTGCTCGAATGGATGCTGGGCACAGGAGGACCGAGGTGCCCTCGACAGAGCATCGGCAACATGCATCTCGGTACCCCTCCTATACACAATGTTGAAATCGAACCGCTGTAGCTGTAGCATCATCCGCTGCAGACGGGCCGGGGCAGCATGAATAGGTTTGTTTAATATCGAAACCAGCGGCTGGTGGTCTGTTTCCACCGTGAACCGAACCCCAAAGAGAAAGTCCCGGAACTTAGAGCACGCAAACACCACAGCAAGGAGCTCCTTCTCAATTTGGGCATACCTTTGCTCAGTGTCCGTCATGGTACGAGAGGCAAACGAGACAGGCTGCAGAGAATCTCCATCACATAGTTACATGCAGGCTGCACCGAGACCAAAACGAGAGGCATCGCAGGTCACTACAATTGGTAGTCGGAGATCGAAAAACCGGAGAACCGGAGTGCTGACCAGCATTTTTTTCAAAGTGTCAAACGACTGTTGGTGCTGCGGACTCCACGACCAGGCAACATCTTTCTATGTCAGGAGGCGCAGCGGCGCACTGAGCTCACTTAGACACGGAACAAATTTACCCAGATAATTGACCATACCGAGAAACCGCTGCAGGCCAGCGACATCAACAGGTGCAGGGAACTCGGTGATGGCAGCAGTTTTTGTTGGGTCAGGCTTCAGGCCACGAGAGGTAAAAATGTGGCCGACATACGACACTTCAGACAACCGGAACCTACACGTGGACGGGTTCAGCTTGAGGTTTATCTGGCGAGCCCGGTCGAGGACCCGTCGGAGATTTCGGTCGTGTTCCGTGACATCCCGACCATACACGAGGATATCATCGACAATGATGGAACATGGCAGCCCGGCAAACAATTGCTCCATGGAGCGCTGGAAGACTTCGCTCGCCGAGCTTACCCCAAAAGGCATTCTTAAAAACTTGTACCTCCCAAATGGTGTTGCAAAAGCTGTCAAGTCAGTTGACTCCCTGTGCAGTGGAACCTGCCAAAAGGAACTCCTAGCATCGAGAACTGAGAATACGGTGGCTTGACCAACCTGGGCCGCAACATCCTCAACAGTCCGCATAGGGTAGTGGGGCCGCTTAATGGCAGTGTTCAAGTCCTTCGGGTTGATGCAGACCCGTATCTCACTCTTCCCTTTTTTTATAGTGGCAACCATCGTAGACACCCAGCTAGTGGGCTTACTGATAGCTTCTAGCACCCCCAAGTTTACCATGTTGTCCAGCATTGCTTTAACTTTGTCTTTCATCGCGAAAGAGACCATATGAGGCGGACGGCACACAGGAGTTATGGAGGAGTCAGTAGTAATTTTATATACAAGCGGCAGCTTACCGAGCTGATCATCGAAGAGGTCAGGGTATTCAGAGACAGGGTCCAGCACCACCCTCACCTCATGGACTGCTGTCGAAAGCAACCAGACCCAGATCCTGGCATGCTCGATTGCTCAGCAGAGGCACACAATCACAATCCAAAACAAAAAAAGACAGGTCACGAGATTTTTTTTTTAGTAGCTTGCAGTGGAAAGTTACCCTCCCCACAGGTGTCAGGTCCTCCCCTCCGTACGCTCGGAGCACAGAGCGGTCTGCAGTCAAACTTTCATTAGACCTTATCTGGTGGAAGAGTGATGTTGATATTACGCTGACCTTGACATCAGTGTCCAATTTCGCAGTGAAGGTCTTGTCATTAACAGTAACAAGCACCGATGGGTCGGGGAGTCGAGTCTGGTTGTGCAGCAGAGCGTAAACACTGGCATCCCCCATAGAGATGCTGGAGTCTGACTCGGGGGCTGACTCCTCAATGTACTGAGAATCAAGGACACTTTCAATCCTCTGGAGATTGTTTAACACCTGGCGAGGAGGCTGAGCGACGTTCCCACGGGAACGACAGACCGCTGCAAAGTAGTTCTGTTTTCTGCAATAGTTGCAGGCTTTTCCATAAGCAGGGCACAGAGACTGTGGCAAATGTCCATACCCACAATTGGGGCACTTCCTGGCACTCTGAGGGCGAGGGGCAGGAGCTGGGCGAGGCTGTGGTTTAAAACTGTTCGGTGGCCGCCGCGGCATAGACAGAGCAGCCACGCTAACGGCACGGTTCCCAGATCCTCTCTCCCCACGAAACGGAGTAACAACCTCAGCAATGCGACAAGCATGCACAGCTTCGTTCAACGTGAGGTCAGGCCTCCGTAATAAATCAGCCCGCAACTTCTGGTCTAACATGCCAGTAACTAACATGTCCCGCGTGAGCTGGTCACACAACTCACCAAAAAGACAGCGCTGGGCTAGATAGCGGAGGTCGGCAATGAAACATTCCACAGGTTCCTCAGGCTGTTGCTTGCGAGAAAAAACCCGAGCCCGCTCCAAAATGCGGTTCGAGGGAAGGTCACAAATTTCAGTAAACTTCCTCAACAGACACACCGGGCCGTCAGGAGACTCGGCTGGCTCAGCAATCTGGTCATCTTCGCCCAGGACCGCTGGACTGTACACGAACGACTTAGCCCGCCTCATGGCATCAGGCCCAGCAAGGTACAATAGCAGCGATGCGTTGACAGCAGCAGGGTCATCACGATGTGCAATATTCACATGATGCGTGTAGTCCATGACGAACGTGTCCCATCGCTCCGCGATGTCGGCGTCAAAGACTAACGGGGAAGGCTTGCGACAAGACGAAGCCATCACTCCACACACACTCAAAAGGCAAAATAAAACCCGATATACGAGAGGCGCAGATTAAACGCTTCTGACACCATGTAGATGTTTTTAGACGTGGTCCTTAATCCTTCACTAAGTCTTTATTAAGACACTACATCCACACGTCCCAGCACTGACCACAACTGGTCTACCACGTACTGGAACCAAGAGAGGGAGGGTGCATGCAGATCCTACAGTTATACTACCTAAGGTTGGAGTGTCAAATGGTAATGAGGCAGCTACATATTTGGTTGCATGCATAACCACCTACATACACTATCAAATGGAATTTTAATATTTGTTTTTAGCAGAGTCAGGAAAGTGTAGGTCAGAGTAGTAATTTGACTGCCCTCTCGTGGAGATAGATAGATAGGTAGATAGGTAGGTAGTGAGAGAGCGAGATATAGAAAGGAAGGGAGAGATAGAAAGAGAAAGAAAGAAAATATTTTGGTGCCATTTCCGTCTCCCCAGCACGGGTCTCTATATAGGGGGGGGGGGGGCACTTCGGTTCCCTTTCTCCTTCGTGACCTCGGTGCCCAGGTACTCCGACCTCGATGTTTCATGTCCCTCCTCATTCTTGGTCAGTGCTGGCGGCTTGGGGCTGGGTTCGGAGTCCGTGGTGCACGGGCCGACCAGTCCTACCTGTAGGTCTTCCGTCGATAGCCTTCGACAATCGATTCTCCGTCCGCGGCGGATGGCCGTCTGTCGTCAGACCACGGCGAGCGATGTGCGAGGGGCAGAACACCGTCACCGCTCCACCTCGGCTGCCCTGAAGGCTGCAGCGTCCTGTGGAGAGTGTGGTCGTGGTCTTGTTATTAAGTGACTAGCATTAGGCAGACCAACCCCTTTTCAGGATCAAGATGGGGAAGATTAAATAGTAAAAGTCTTCAAGCACACAAAGTTAGTTGAAAACCCAATCGGGGCCTGCATTGGATGTTGCATGCGGTAGTATATCAGGGTACCAGTGTGTACATGTGTGGAAAAATAATGCTGCCAGAATGCAGAAATCCCAATCAAATTTGCACTGAAGAGCAGATTCTCTGACACATTTCATGAGTTGGCAAGTCACTAGATGGACACAAAATGATGGAGTAACTCGGCGGGACAGCCAGCCACAAGCAACTGACATATTCTGCACAGTGGAGCAATCAAAGTACTGAATCACGCGGAATGTGTTACAGCAAGCTGTTAATTTACAGGGATTGAAGTTGAGCTCTGGGGGTCTGGGGCGTTTGAGAGCTGGAGTAACATTGTCCACAATTACTTAATAATATAATACGCTGTAATTTTTCGTACAATATGATCTGTATGATATATATGTAACCAAATGCAACCCAGATTACTTTTGTGTGTTTGGGTAAATATATTATTTGACTGTGAACTTCAAAAATGATCTAAAATAAAATCAGGAAGATGCATGTCAGTTTCATTCAAAATAAAATGTTTAATGACTGTTTTTATTGTATTTTAATGTTGCTGTTTTACCGGCTTTTAACTATTTATACTTTCATCAGGGACTGGATTGTTTTTTTACTGTTATTATGTGTGAAATGTTTTTTAAGTTTCATGTGCGATGCTCCGGGATTCCCTGGGAAACGTCTTATCATATTGCACTGTATAACTGTTGCTTTGCATAATGACAATGAAGGTTGATTGATTGATTGATTGATTGATTGATTGATTGATTGATTGATTGATTGATTGATTGATTGATTGATTGATTGATTGATTGGTTGGTTGATTGATTGATTGATTGATTGATTGATTGATTGATTGATTGATTGATTGATTGATTGATTGATTGATTGATTGAATAGCTCAGATAAAAAATGAAAGAGCACAGAATTGATATATCCAGGTCAAGGTTCATATCTGTACTACAAGAGGTGGATTCCCAAACTTTCAAATTGCACAATTGGAGTTAAATGTTAATCCTGAACATTAACTGAATGTGGACTCCGTGCAATATAGGAGCGACTCTCCTCTCACCAATGAATCTGAATAACAAAAATTACAATAAAAATCTAATTATACATAGCACAATTAGAACTTGGAAACAAATAAAACAGAATCTAAAATTAAGAAATCTATCTCTTTTATCGGCAATAGTCAATAATCCGTCGTTTAAACCCTCTACTATAGATAAATCATTTACACAATGGGAAAGAATAGGAATCAAAACGCTCGGAGTCTTGTATGAATTTGGAAAATTACTATCATTTCAACAATTACAACTGAAATATAATTTGAGATATAATCAATATTTTAAATATTTTCAAATGTGTGACTATCTGAAAAAATACACAAAAGACTATCATAATATGCCTCCTTACTGGACGAGGCAATGAAGACAAAGGTCGAATCAGCAAACTTAATATCATACTTATATATCACTATTTTAAATATAGAAATACCTACAACTGACGGTATTAGAAAAGGCTGGGAACAAGAACTAGCTATAAAATTTCAAAAGAGAGCTGGGATAAACACTTACTATATGTGCATAAATGCTCGATCAACGTAAGACATACTCTAATTCAATTCAAAACATTACATAGACTATACTATTCAAAAACCAAAAATAAATAAAATTTTCCCCAATGTCTCACCCATTTGTGATAAATGTCAGTCTCAAGAAGCTACCATAGCGCACTCTTTTGTTTTTTGTATAAATATCCAAAAATTCTGGAATGAAATATTTGAAATCTTCACAAAACTATTTAAAATAAAACTGATACCAAAAGCAGAATGGATTATCTTTGGAATAATGGATGGTAGCCTTGAACTAAACGTGTTTCAAAGTAATTTATTTAATTACGGGCTAATAACGGGAAAAAAGCTTATACTCAAATTCTGGAAAACGCTCTAATACCAACAATAAAAATGTGGATTTCAAACATGTTCGAAACATTACACCTGGAAGATATGAGACTCCTCCTCGCAGGCAAAGCAGACCACTTCAAAAAGACGTGGTCTGCATTTATGGACTTACTACAAGCATAAGGTGCAACTGTAATTTAAAAAATAAATGGTGCCAGGATCTGGTAACGGGGGGTGAACAATATGGTTGGTATATCCCTTTTTGCGGAGTTTTTTATAATAGAGCGATTGTTTTTCTTTCTGTCTTCTCTAGGGTCTATTTCTTAACTTTCTTCTCTAATTCTCTTTCTAATGGACTTTCTTTTCCCAACACTTTCTTGCACTATCACGACTCTTTCTCACTTTCCTTACTTCTTTCATTTCTATCTTTCTTAAAGCTAAAAAAATAAAGGGGTACAACAAGTGTAATAAGATATATGTGGTGTGTAATACTGTAACTTATTGTACTTCTAATTAAATTTTTTTTTAAAATGCTGGATATTGTAATCATAAGTGATAGGACTACAATTAGGCCATTCGGCCCATTAAGTCTACTCTGCCATTCAATCATGGCTGATCTATCTCTCCCTCCTAAACCCATTCTCTTGTCTCCTCCCCATAACCCCTGGCACCCATACTAATCAAGAATCTATCTATCTTTACCTTAAAAAATATCCACTGATTTGGCCTCCACAGCCTTCTGTGGCTAAGAATTCCACAGATTCACCATCCCCTGACAAAATAAATTTCTCCTCATCTTCCTAAAACAACGTCCTTTAATTCTGAGGCTATGGCCTCTAGTCTTAGACTCTCCCACTAGTGGAAACAACATCTCCACATCCACTCTATCCAAGCCTTTATTCAGTATGTTTCAATTAGGCCCCCTCCCCTCATTCTTCCAAACTCCAGTAAGTACAGGCCAGTATCGATAAACGCTCATCATAGGTTAACCTACTCATTCCTGATAATCTAAAATCATGCAGTCAGCTATGCATGCAAGAATGCAATCCACTTAATGCACTCTGCCCACATAAGTATTAAGTATATAACCTATTCCCCTTTTAAGGATAGACACAAAATGTTGGAGTAACTCATCGGGTTAGGCAGCATCTCTGGTGTCGACCCGAATAGTTGCCTAGTCCTTTTCTCTAGAGATGCTGCTTATCCCGCTGAGTTACTCCAGCGTTTTGTGCCTATCTTCGGTTTAAACCAACACCTGCAGTTCCTTCCTACACAACCCCTTTTAAGGAATTGTGTTCTTGAGATGCACAGACAAGCTGGCCTCTCCACACATTGCAAATAGAGGCTGGGCGATTCCATGAGAACGTTCCCAAGGTCAGTTGAAAGCCCCTAGGCAAAGGCAGCCTAGAACATGAAAGTGCTTATTCCAGCTCTACATATCATTATCTGGTCACATCATAAACCACTGTTTGACGCATTATATAATTGTAATATTGGTATTATTCAACATTATTCCCAAAGAAACACCAGTGCCTGCAGAGGATAGACACAAAATGCTGGAGTAACTTCGCGGGTCAGGCAGTATCTCTGGTGAGAAGGAATGGGTGACGTTTCGGGTCGATACCCTTCTTCATCTCTGTTTGCTTTGTTGTTACCTGGTCCCAACTAACAATGATCTATTCTACATTATCCTTGATCTCAATAGACAATAGGTGCAGGAGTGGGCCATTCGGCCCTTCGAGCCAGCACCGCCATTCAATGTGATCATCCCCAATCAGTACCCCGTTCCTGCCTTATCCCCATATCCCCTGACTCAATGAACTGAATGGCTAATTCTGCAACTATGTCTTATGATTTAAGGAAATGATTGCCCTCTCTCTCTGGACCAGTGATGTTGACAGGGCAACAGCAACGAGTGTCTTCTCTGTCACTGTAAATATAACTGTGTTATATGTGGACCACCCAACAACATCAAATGGTACATCTGACTCTGGGATATGACAGCACTTCAGGTTATTTTTTTTAGAATTTACAACAGTGAAGACAACTCTGATTCTATAACTGCAGTTCATCTCCACATCTCCTCCTCTCCATCTCTACGATGCAATTCAGTTCAGCCTTCAGAAGGCCTCGACCCGAAACATCACCCATTCCTCCTCTCCGGAGATGCTGCCTGTCCCGCTGAGTTACTCCAGCATTTTGTGTCTATGAGCAAATATCTACCAGGTTCTGCTCACATTTTAAACAACATGCTCCTCACTGGCAGTCTCCCATTGGGGATAGAGTAGAAAGTGTTGTCATTCTGCATTCCCACCTCCAACAATGCATTCCAAATGCTCCGTAAATATTTCTCTGCTCTGTCACATCACGTTGCCTTGTGGACACAAATTTAGCAGCAATGGTCTGACACGCACCACATCGGCAATGTAGTACTCCCAATGCTGTTGCCAAATTGGGGAGGAGCAGCTCATCTCAAGCAGTCCTTGAAAGGGAATTAAGAACCATGGGCTTAGGTTTGAGGTTAAAGGGGCAAGACTTAATAGAAACCTGTGGGAACCTTCCTCTCTCGGGTGGGTATGTGGAACAGGTTGCCGGAGTATGGGCACTGGGCAGCACAGTGGCACAATGATAGAGTCGCTGCCTTGCAGTGCCAGATAAATACCCGAGTTCGATCTTGACTATTGGTGCTGCCTATAGGGAGTTTGTACATTCTCCCTGTAACCATGTGGATTTTTTCCGGGTGCTCCGGTTTCCTCCCACACTCCAAAGACGTACAGGTTTATAGATTAATTGGCTTTTGTAAATTGCCCCCGGTGTGTATGTAGTGCTAGTGTATGGTGTGATCACTGGTCGGCGTGGACTCGATGGGACAAAAGGCCTGTTTTCACACTGACTAAAATTAAATAAAAGATGTAGTTGAGGAAAGTACCATTTCAGCGTTTAAATTACGCTTGGGCAGGTAGGTCAGTGGGAAAGGTTCTGAGGGATAAGGGCCAAAAGCAAGCAAATGGGACTAGCTCAGATGGAACATCTTGGCCGGAATGGACGAGATGGGCCGCAGGGCCTGTTACTGTGCTGTATGACTCTATAAGATGAAAACCTCAAACTTCAAAATTAAATTCTGTGTGAAATGTAACACAAAGTTGAAACATTGCTAAAAAGAGTTTGTTGCAAAGTAGCAGAATACTCAGCAACCAGTCACTAAACTGGAGGCAACGCTAAGCTTGATGAAGAGGAAGGAACTGCAAATGCTGATTTAAACTGTAGATAGACACAAACAGCTGTAGTAACTCAGCGGGTCAGGCAACATCTCTGGAGGTGACGTTTCGGGTGGAGACCCTTCTTGATGAGGTATACAGCCACTCATCATTGTAACAGGTCGAAGCTTCATCCAGTATTCGGGTTAGGACCGGATGTTCATCTGGAAAGGAGAAATGAGAAGAGATTGGTTCAGAAATGAGAAGAGAGTTTGTCACATCATTGAGTCTTAGTGAGGGAGTCTACGCGCTCACTCACCTGTTATCACACCTGGCCTCTCTCCTCATTGCTCCTCTTCTCTACAATGCTCCAACGATCATCACAGGCATAGCCATGAGCACCAGGATGGAACGAGCTCCAAATGCCTCGTGTGGCCCACCAACACCTGCCCAGCAAGCATATACAGTAGACATTAGGCAAAGTACATAGTTTATAAGATTATAAGCAATAGGAGCAGAATTGGGCCATTCGGCCCATCAAGTCTACTCTGCCGTGGTTGCTCTATCTCTCCCTCCTAAACAAATTCTGCCTTCTCCCCATAACCTCTGAAACCTGTACTAACCATGAATCGATCTATCTGCCTTAAATATATCCACTGACTGCGTCCACAGCCTTCTTTGGGATAACATTCCTCAGATATGTCACCTTCTTTATATGTCTTAGAGTCATACTGCATGGAAAACAGCTACCTTTCCCAACTCTTTGGTATAGTTAGTGTGGTTTATTGTCACATATAATGAGGTACAGTGAAAACGGATCCTTGCCAACCATGATGCCCCATCTCAGCTAATCCTATTTGCCCATGTATCAGTCAAAGTGTCTTAAATGTTGTTATAGTACCTGCCTCAACAACCTCCTCTGGCATTTTTTTGTATATACTCACCACCCTCAGAGTGAGATGTCCCTCCGCTTCCTATTACATCTTGTCTCTCTCACCTTAAACATATACCCTCTGGTTCTTGATTCCCCTTTCCTAGATAAAAGACTGGGCATTCACCCTATCTATTCCCCTCGAGATTTATTCACCTCTATAAGATCATCCCCCAGCCTCCTGTGCTCTAAGAAGTTCTACCCTGCCTAAACTCTCCCGATGCTCAAAATATACAGGTAAAAATCTGGACTAACATCGTGGGTCAGGCAGCATCTCTGGAGAAAAGGAATAAGTGATGCTTCGGGTCAAGACCCTAATTCAGATCCTCCCTATGCTCAGTCTCTTGAGTCCGAGCAACATCCTTGTATATCTTCTCTGCGCTCTTTCCATCTTAATGACATCCTTGTTATGGCAGGGTGACTAAACCTGAACACAATACTCCAACTGTGGCCTCTCCAACATCTTGTACAAATGTAACGTAACGTATCAACTTCTATCCTCAATACAATACCTGATGAAGCCCAAAGTACCACCAGCCTTCTTTACCACCCTTCTTTACCACATTTGATGCCACTGTCAGAGAACACTGTACCTGTACTCCAAGATTCCTCTGCTCTATAATACACTCCAGGACCCTGCCAATGATGGCACTGGAGGGGATGCAGGTGAGATTTACAGAGACTGAGTAAATTAGCCATAGTCATCCAGTACAGAAAAAGGCCCTTTGGCCCAATTCGTTCATGCGGACCAAGATGACCCAGTTGCCCATGTCAGGATAATTTGAATAGGCTGTGGTTCTTTAGTTTATTTGTAGTTTAGAGATCCAGCCGTCTCCGCACATTAACACTACCCTACACATACACTAGAGACAATTTACAATTTTACACTTACACCAGGCAATTAACGTACAAACTTTTACATCTTAGGAGTGTGGGAGAAAACCGAAGATCTAGGAGAAAACCCATGCGGTCACGGGGTGAACGTACAAACTCCATACAGACAACTCCCATAGTCGAATTCGAATCTGGATCTCGGGCGCTGTAAGGTACCGCTACACCACCGTTCATCTCAGGAAACAAGGAAGCTGAGGGTTGGTTTAATAAGGGACCTGAACAGAGTAAATAGGGAAGACCTACTGTTCTTAACAGAGCAGGCAAAACAAAATGGAAGATTGGGTTTGATCGGTAGTATTCGGAGGGCAGATTGAACCATTTTCCACACAGAAGTGGGAGGGGTCTGGAAATCATTGCCGGTAGAGTGTGATGGAGACAGAAACACTGACCACATTTAAACTGGCTAAATGAGTACTTGGATTGCCGAGCTATGAACCCAGTGTTCGTAGATGGGGTGAACGATAAGATACGATAGAACTTTATTCATCCCAGGAGGGAAATTGATCTGCCAACAGACATAAAAACACAAAATATATGAAACATGAAATTAAAGTGACGAGTGGAAAGGATTGGGGCTGTGCAAAGATTGGGGAGGGGGTGGGGGGGGGGGGGGGGGGGGGGGGGGGGGTGGGGAAGAGTAGAGAGCCAGTCTCAGTCTACTCCAGCCTCAGAATTAAAGGACGTTCTTTTAGGAAAGAGATGAGAAGGAATTTCTTTAGTCAGATGGTGGTGAATCTGTGGGATTATTTGCCACATAATGATGTGGAGGCCATGTCAGTGGATATTTCTAAGGCGGATATAGATAGATTCTTGATTAGTAAGTCTGTCAGGGGTTATGGGGTGAAGGCAGTAGAATGGGATTAGGAAGGAGAGATAGATCAGGCACGATTGAAAGGTGGAGCAGACTTGATGGGCTGAATGGCCTAATTCTGCTCCTATTACTTACGAAATGAGTACGGGAGGAACTCCGTGGGTCGGTCAGCATCTGTGGACGGAAATGGACAGGTAACGCTTCAAGTTGACACTCATGCTTAGGATTACAGCATCTGAAGTTCTTTGTGTCCATTCCCTCCACAGGTGCTGCCTGATCCGCATAGTTACTACAGCATATTGTTTCTTGTTCAGGATTCCGCTGCACTTCCTCGTGTCCGACCTCAAACACCACCTGAACCATTTCCCCCCACAGCGGCAACCCGACCGTCAGAGTTTGTACTGCGCTTTCTGTTTTGCTCAACATCCCAGCATTTGGAGTTTCTTATGTTTGTCTGCAAACAAAGGAGATTGTGATGGGCTTCAGGAAGTGAAAGTGCACAGTCTTTTACCCAGAGTAGGATAATCAAGAACCAGAGGAGATAGGTTTAAGGTGAGAGGGGAAAGATTTGAGGGACAACTTTGAGGGGCAAATTTTTCGGACAGCAGGTGGTGGTTATGAAATGAGCCGCCGGAGGAGGTAATTAGGCAGAAATTATCACAGCTTTTAAAAGACATTTGGATAGGTACCTGTACAGGGAATATTTAGAGGTATATGGACCAAACATGTGCATGTGGGGATGGAGCTGCTGGCGCACCTTGGCTGGCATGGGCAAGCTGGGCCGAAGGGCCTGTTTCCGTACTCTACGACTCTATGACTGTAACTGTGATCATGAACAAGGTCTGCTATACATTAGGTTGCTGAAGAAAGTTCTCGACTCGAAACATCACCCATTCTCTCCAGAGATGCTGCCTGTCCCACTGAGCTACTCCAGCACTTTGTGTCTATCTTCGATTTAAACCAGCATCTGCATTTCCTTCCTACGCAAGGTTGCTCAAGTGTTACCACAGATCATCCGAGACTAATGATGTTCCAAGATGGCGGCGCTGGCTTAAGCGCGGCCCACCTGCAGTCCGTCTGTTTTTTCTTCTTTCTTTTTGTTTCTTGTCATGTTTTAGTTAATTTTGTTTATCAAATTGTGTATGTGTGTGGGTGGGGTGGGAGAAACGGCTTTGGTCTTCCTTCCGGGGATGCGACTTTGTTTTTTTTGTCGTATTCCCCGTCTCCGTCTGCGCCGAGGCCTAAAGGCGGAGCTTGCGGCATCGGTGCCGTAGCGGCGGCGGCGGCAGCAGTGGAGACCCGACTCGGCCCCGAAGTTGTAGCGGCGGCGGCAGCAGCGGCGGAGACCCGACTCGGCCCCGAAGTTGCGGCGGCGGCAGCAGCAGCGGAGACCCGACTCGGCCCCGAAGTTGTAGCGGCGGCGGCAGCAGTGGAGACCCGACTCGGCCCCGGAACCGTGGCGGCGGCGGCAGCAGCGGCGGAGACCCGACTCGGCCCTGAAGTTGTAGCGGCGGCGGCGGCAGCAGCGGAGACCCGACTCGGCCCCGGAACCGTGGCGGCGGCGGCAGTGGACACCCGACTCTCGGAGCTGTGGCGGAGGCAGCGACCACCCGCGGAGTTTGAACCGTCGCCTCGGCGCAGAGGGAGAACAAAGGGAAGAGACTGAGACTTTAAGATTTTGCCTTCCACCACAGTGAGGAGGTGTTTGGTGAACTCACTGTGGTGGATGTTAAATTTGTGTTGATTGTGTGTTTTTGTCATTTTTTAATCATATGTATGGCTGCAGGGAAACAACATTTCGTTCAGACCGAAAGGTCTGAATGACAATAAACGAATCTAATCTAATCTAATCTAAATCTAATCTAACCATGCCCATATTGTATCTCTATGTCTTACTGCATGGCAACGAACGCATCTTCCATTCTTACTTCATGAACCGTTCCATCCTTTGAACAAAAATAGCTTCCAAGTTGAATCAGATGGGGGATTCCAGTCAAATAGTCAAACTGGTTTTGCAACTAGCATCAGTACACTGATAAAGGATATTTGATCCAGTTTCTATTGCCACAAATGAAACTTAACTTTCTGAATGTTTGCAGCATATTCTGCTTTTATTTTGAATTTCCAGCATCTGCAGTTGTATATAATTGATTTTGAACTCTGTTGAACAGGTACCACCACATGTGTAAGGATAGACATTGTTAATCTATGTAGGTGACGCCATGAAAATATAATTGGATCTTCAAGCACAATTTTGGGGCTTCAGAGTGAACTGATACAGTGGGAAAACTATCGAGACTAGTGAGAAAGTTATCGATTTCTAATTCGGCTCTGTAGCAGTTGGTAAAGCCATAATCGCAGAGAATGAAAACAGGCCCTTCAGCCCAGCTTGCCCTTGCCAAGATGCCCCATCTACACCCGTCCTACCTGCCCAGGTTTGGTGCATAACCCTTTCGCAACCATGTGGATATCCAAAGATCTGTTATGGTACCTGCCCCCACTACCTCTTCTGATAGTTCTTTCCATATACCTACCGTCCCCTGTGTGAAAAAGCAGCTGCTCAAATTCTATTAAATCTTTCTCACCTTGGAACCATTTGTTCTTAATTCCCTTTCTTTAAAAGACTATGCGTTCACCGTATCTATTACCCTCATAATCTTATAAACCGCTGTAAGATCATCCCTCTGGGTCCTGCGCTCTAAGGAATAAAGTCCTTGCCTGCCCCACCTCTCCCTATAACTCAGCCCCAAAGTCCTAGCATCATCCTCATAAATCTTCTCAGTACTCATTACAGTTTAATGCCACCCTTCCTATAGCAGGGTAACGGGGTGGAGCTGCTGCCTCACTGCACCAGTGACCCGGGTTCTATCCCGATACCTGGTGCCATCTGTGTGGAGTTTGCACATTCTCCCTGTGACTGAGTTGGGTTCCTCTGGCACTCCGGTTTTGCCGAACATCCCAAAGACATGCGGGATTGCCCCCGGTGTGTAGGGAGTGGATGAGAAAGTGGGATAACATTGAACTAACGCGAGTGAGTTTAATTTAGCCTAGCTTAGTGGAGTTTAGTTTATTGTCTGAGAAACAGTGAATGAAAAGATTTTTGATGCATGATAAAATCTGATTAAAGGTAGTCCCAGGACTGGAGAAATTAGTGATCTGTGGTCAGCGTGGACTTGGTAGACAAACGGCCTGTTTGCATGCTGTATCTGTCAATCAATTAAAAATGTTAAGTGTAAGAATTAACTGCAGATGCTGGTTTACACTGAAGATGGACACAAAATGCTGGAGTAACTCAGCGGGTCAGGCAGCATCTGTGGAGAAAAGGAATAGATGACGTTTTGGGTCGAGACACTTACTCAGATTGGTGTCAAAAATATTTCTATTTTTGGGCTGTATATTTGACCGACAGCTCAAAGGAAAGTTAATGCTGGGACTATAAGAACAGTTAATGCCGGGAAACAGGACTCACTGAGCTACCATGTAAATTGCATTCTGCCCCTCCCCAGTAATTGTAGCCCCAGGCTGATGTTATTTAACAATGCACTATCATATTTGAAGATGGGGTTTCCCCTTTATCATCTAGTTTCCTGCTGTTTGGCCCAAGCATTTTCTCCGTCTGAAGAAAGGACTCGGCCCAAAACATCACCCGTTCCTTCTCTCCAGAGATGCTGTCTGAGTTACTGCAGCTTTTTGTGTCTATCTTTGTTTTAAACCAGCATCTGACGTTCCTTCCTACAGGAGACTCCGTCTGCTGAATACCAGCCCTTTCAATACAGTTGCGGTTGCGCAGCGGTAGAGTTGCTGCCTTACAGCGAATGCAGCGCCAGAGACCCGGATTCGATTAGATTACGGGTGCTGTCTGTACGGAGTTTGTACGTTCTCCTCGTGATCTGCGTAGGTTTTCTCCGAGAACTTCGGTCTACGCCCACTCGTCCAAAGACGTAAAAGTATTACGTTAATTGGCTTGGTAAATGTAAAAAATGTCCCTAGTGGGTGTAGGATGGTGTTAATGTGCGGGGGCGGCGAGGACACAGTGGGCCGAAGGGCCTGTTTCCATGCTGTATCTCTAAACTAGATTGCCTACATGTTTAATATGCCACGATGCTCCTAGATTCAAGGGTATTAACTCTAATGTCAAAGTTGGATTGTTTTCTCTGGAACGTCGGAGTAGAGACCTGATAGAAGTTCTAAAATTAAGACAGACATGGATTTGGTGGAGAGTGAGAATATTTTTTCCCCGACATGTAAATGACAAAGACTAGAGGGCATAGCTTTAAAGTGAGAGAGACAGGTTTGAAAGGAGATGTACAGAGCATGTTTATTTTTCAACATAGGGGAGTGGTGGTTGCCTGGAATGCACTGCCAGGGGGCTGTGGTGGTGAGGCAGATGTGATAGAGGCATTTAGGAGGCCTTTGTATCAGCAAATGGATATGCAGATAATTATTAAGGGTTTGGACACACTAGAGGCAGGAAACATGTCCCTGATGTTGGGGGGGTCCAGAGCCATGGGGCACCGTTTACGAATAAGGGGTAAGCCATTTAGAACGAAGATGAGGAAACACTTTCACACAGAGAATTGTGAGTGTGGAATTCTCTGCCTCAGATGCCGGTGGAGGCCGGTTTTCTGGATACTTTCAAGAGAGAGCCAGATAGGGCTTTTGAAGATAGGGAGTATGGGGAGAAGGCAGAGACGGGGTACTGATTGGGGATGATCAGCCATGATCACATTGATTGACGGTGCTGGCTTGAAAGGCCGAATGGCCTACTCCTGCACCTATTGTCTCCCACCAGTCTTACTGTCTCCGACTACATTATAACTTTATCCCGCTACTCCCCTGACATCTGTCTGAAGAAGGGTCTCGACCAGAAACGACGCCCATTCCTTCTCTCTAGAGATGCTGCCTCAGCCGCTGAGTCACTCCAGTATTTTGTGCCTGCCTCTCTTCTAGATCCCCGCAAAATCAGCTTGAAAAAGTCTCCAGACTCTAAACCGCACTGAATCATTTTCTGAAGAGATGCTTCCTGATCCGTTATTCCTTCATTTTGTACAGGATCTACAGCTCATTGTTTCCACAATCTGAATGGGCGATCATTGTTTTGCACAGACTCGGTCTGTTTCCACGCTGTATCGCTCAAACATTAACTCTGGGCTTCAGATTCAAAATGAATGAAACATGCAATAAATGCATACACAGGAAATCTCAAAAGAAAATAGAACAAACGGAAAACTCTGAAAGAGGACCTGATCAGCGTCTGTCACGGGGCGCATTTCATTGTTCTGCTCATTCTGCCTGACGTGTACGTGTTTCCGATATTTTCGCCACACATTCATAGATAAAATCCAATTTAACGAGACGATAAAATTGGATCCTAATTTAAACAACAGTCTACCCAAGTGTAGAGTTATAAATCGATGTTTAAAATATATTTGGCGCAGTCGAGTGAACTCCGTACGTATCGACACAATGAGTATTGAACGATGACATGTGAATCGGTTGGTCATTTACGACTGCCGTTGAAAGATAGGTTAAACAATACAAAATACAAATGCAAATTGCTTTTATTGTCATTCAAACAGTTCCCTGCAGTCATAACAATAAAATAAACATAACACAAAAACAGTAGTTTAACACAAACATCCATCACAGATAATCTCCATCCTCACTGTGATGGAAGGCATAAGTCTTATCTCTTTCCTGTTCTTTTTTCTTTTCCCGCGTTGAGGCGATCGAGGCTCCTGAAGTTAAATCCCCCGGCGGGCGTTGGTAAGTCCCGCGGCCGATTTAACCGCACCGGGCGGTGTAAGGCCCTGCGACAGGCCGATTCAAACCCCTCGATTCGGGTCTAGCGGAGTTGCCGCTGCGGGAGGTTTCGG
Source organism: Amblyraja radiata (assembly GCF_010909765.2). Classification (NCBI taxonomy): domain Eukaryota; kingdom Metazoa; phylum Chordata; class Chondrichthyes; order Rajiformes; family Rajidae; genus Amblyraja; species Amblyraja radiata. The sequence continues at coordinate 9,212,457 of NC_045991.1, forward strand.
AAATCGGTCTCCCACCAGGGACCTGCGAGCTCCCGATTTTACCTTCCGCAGGGTCTGCGGCCGAGGCCTCCGAAGCCCCGCAGTCGGGTGGCCGCCGCCGTACCACCTCAGCCTCTGCACCCGGCAGCTCCGCGATGGTGAGGCCTCCGAGGTTCCACGGTGATAGGCCCCAGCAAACGGAGACACGACAAGGAAAAGTTCGCGTCTCCGCGCTGGAAGAGATTGAGAAGCCCCCCCCCCCCCACCCCCTCAACACACACACACACACATATACACAACTAAATATAAACAAAAATAAACTACAGATAAATCGAAAACTCTCTAACAAGATCAAAAAAAGAGAAAAAAAGACAAACGGACTGCAGGTGAGCCGCAGCCACAAGGCGCCGCCACACCGATCAGTGGCCAACGTTGCAATTTTCACGGTCACGAGGCAGCTTGATAACACTGGGTAGATCGTATTTTGATGATTGCGCGCAGTTCTTCTCGCCCTCTTACAGCAACGATTTGGGAACTGTGAAATGATTGCAGAGGACACTTATAACCATATAACCATATAACAATTACAGCACGGAAACAGGCCATCTCGGCCCTACAAGTCCGCGCCGAACAATTTTTTTCCCTTAGTCCCACCTGCCTGCACTCATACCATAACCCTCCATTCCCTTCTCATCCATATGCCTATCCAATTTATTCTTAAATGATACCAACGAACCTGCCGCCACCACTTCCACTGGACGCTCATTCCACACCGCTACCACTCTCTGAGTAAAGAAGTTCCCCCTCATGTTACCCCTAAACTTCTGTCCCTTAATTCTGAAGTCATGTCCTCTTGTTTGAATCTTCCCTATTCTCAAAGGGAAAAGCTTGATCACATCAACTCTGTCTATCCCTCTCATCATTTTAAAGACCTCTATCAAGTCCCCCCTTAACCTTCTGCGCTCCAGAGAATAAAGACCTAACTTATTCAACCTATCTCTGTAACTTAGTTGTTGAAACCCAGGCAACATTCTAGTAAATCTCCTCTGTACTCTCTCTATTTTGTTGACATCCTTCCTATAATTGGGCGACCAAAATTGTACACCATACTCCAGATTTGGTCTCACCAATGCCTTGTACAATTTTAACATTACATCCCAGCTTCTATACTCAATGCTCTGATTTATAAAGGCTAGCATACCAAAAGCTTTCTTTACCACCCTATCTATATGAGATTCCACCTTCAAGGAACTATGCACGGTTATTCCCAGATCCCTCTGTTCAACTGTATTCTTCAATTCCCTTCCATTTATCATGTACGTCCTATTTTGATTTGTCCTGCCAAGGTGTAACACCTCACATTTATCAGCATTAAACTCCATCTGCCATCTTTCAGCCCATTTTTCCAAATGGCCTAAATCACTCTGTAGACTTTGGAAATCCTCTTCATTATCCACAACACCCCCTATCTTGGTATCATCTGCATACTTACTAATCCAATTTACCATCCCTTCATCCAGATCATTGATGTACATGACAAACAACAAAGGACCCAACACAGATCCCTGAGGCACCCCACTAGTCACCTGCCTCCAACCCGACAAACAGCCATCCACCATTACCCTCTGGCTTCTCCCATTCAGCCACTGCTGAATCCATCTTGCTATTCCTGCATTTATACCCTGCAGTTTAACCTTCTTAACCAACCTTCCATGAGGAACCTTGTCAAAGGCCTTACTAAAGTCCATATAGACAACATCCACTGCTTTACCCTCGTCAATTTCCCTAGTAACCTCTTCAAAAAACTCAAGAAGATTAGTCAAACATGACCTTCCAGGCACAAATCCATGTTGACTGTTCCTAATCAGACCCTGTTTATCCAGATGCTTATATATATTATCTCTAAGTATCTTTTCCATTAATTTGCCCACCACTGAAGTCAAACTAACAGGTCTATAATTGCGAGGTTTACTCTTAGAACCCTTTTTAAACAATGGAACAACATGCGCAGTACGCCAATCCTCGGGGACTATTCCCGTTTCTAATGACATTTGAAATATTTCTGTCATAGCCCCGGCTATTTCTACACTAACTTCCCTCAATGTCCTAGGGAATATCCTGTCAGGACCTGGAGACTTATCCACTTTTATATTTTTCAGAAGTGTCAGTACTTCTTTTACTTTGAAACTCATAGTATCCATAACTACTCTACTCGTTTCCCTTACCTCAGATAATTCAATATCCTTCTCCTTGGTGAATACCGAAGAAAATAAATTGTTCAATATCTCCCCCATCTCTTTTGGCTCTGCAGATAGCTGCCCACTCTGTTTCTCCAATGGACCAATTTTATCCCTCGTTATCCTTTTGCTATTAATATAGCTGTAGAAACCCTTTGGATTTACTTTCACCTTACTTGCCAAAGCAACTTCATATCTTCTTTTAGCTTTTCTAATTCTTTCTTAAGATTCTTTTTACATTCCTTATACTCCACAAGCACCTCATTTACTTCATGCTGCCTATAATTATTGTAGATCTCCCTCTTTTTCCGAACAAGATGTCCAATTTCCCTTGAAAACCAGGGCTCTTTCCAATTTTTACTGTTTCCTTTCAACCGAACAGGAACATAAAGATTCTGTACTCTTAAAGTTTCCCCTTTAAATGTCCACCATTTCTCTTCTACATCTTTCCCATAAAACAAAATGTCCCAGTCCACTCCTTTTAAATCATCTCGCATCTCATCAAAGTTAGCCTTTCTCCAATCAAAAATCTCAACCCTAGGTCCAGTTCTGACCTTCTCCATAATTATATTGAAACTAATGGTATTGTGATCACTGGACCCGAAGTGCTCCCCAACGCATACCTCCGCCACCTGTCCCGTCTCATTTCCTAACAGGAGGTCCAGCACTGCCCCTCCTCTAGTAGGTACCTCTATGTATTGCTGCAAAAAACTATCCTGCACACATTTTACAAACTCCAAACCATCCAGCCCATTTACAGAATGTGTTTCCCAGTCTATGTGTGGAAAGTTGAAATCTCCCACAATCACTACCTTGTGCTTACTACTAATATCTGCTATCTCCTTACATATTTGCTCTTCCAATTCTCGTTCCCCATTTGGCGGTCTATAATACACCCCTATAAGTGTTGCTACACCTTTCCCACTTCTCAGTTCCACCCAAATAGCCTCCCTAGATGAGCCCTCCAATCTATCCTGCCAAAGCACTGCTGTAATATCTTCCCTGACTAGCAATGCAACACCACCACCTCTTGCCCCTCCAATTCTGTCACACCTGAAGCAACGAAATCCTGGAATATTTAGTTTCCAATCACAGCCCTCCTGCAACCATGTTTCACTGATCGCCACAACATCATACTTCCAGGTGTCTATCCAGACTCTAAGCTCATCCACCTTTCTTACAATGCCCCTAGCATTAAAATATGCACATTTAAGAAACCCCCCGTCTCATCTTCTCTGTTTATTTCCTTTTTTTTCTTTTTCCTCTTGTGTCCGAGTGCTTCCCTTTTCTGCTTCCTGCCTCCCATTCTGTCTACTAGCTTTCTCTATTTGAGTCCCTCGCCCCAACCATTCTAGTTTAAAGTCTCCCCAGTGACCTTTGCAAATTTTCCCGCCAGAATGCTTCTTGGATTGGTCTGCATTAGCGACAAAGAGAAGCAGGGAACATTTGGATTGTAGTCTTTGGAATGCCAAAGGGTGATGGGAAACCTTAAATACATATGTAACATTAAGTAGGCATAGATGGCATTGACAGTCAGAAAACATTCCACATTGAAGGGACTAGAGAGGAAATGTTTAAGAGGAGAGGGTTAAACTTTGAAGGGGATACGCCGGCAAGAATTTTCGAGAGAGATCCTTGTACTTGGAACGCGCTGCCAACCATGCTGTTGGACGAAGGTGTAAGAGCGGCGTTGAAGCGTATTTGGATGAGTACATGGTCATGTATGATAATTCATCATTACGTTGCTGCAGGAAACAACGAACGTAAATAGATCAATACATTTTGCATAATATAATGATAAAATATTAATTTTATAGAATAACCGGCTTGTATGGCAGTTATTACGTAACTACATAATTAGCAGTAGCTAACGTGATCTGACAAACATTGTTTGTTTAAATGATCGACACTAATCCCAATTAATTTGCCTTGATTCGTAGTCATGTGTTTTCTCTGGGGAATAAGCTACTAACTTTAAAAGTTATAAGCGACCTGCCAGACCATTAGCAGGAAACGCCATTATCTTTGAGCATGGCACTACCGGTACTCAACCAGGTTGAGAACATTTTCTACCCTGTTCTTGCCATCATTGGTGTTCCTGGTAAGTCCTTTATTCTTTTCAACCGATGGACGTGTTGCCTAAACTGTTAAAATATGTTTGCTATGACGTTTTTCCCGAGCCACTGATACAATTATTGACACCGAAAACACATTCATCACAATTCTATCTACTGCCATTAGATCCTGTGCCATTTAGACAGACACATGTATAGGCAGTGATCGTAGGATATAGACCACCTGTAAACGTACGTTTTGTTTAAAATGGCGTAACGTTTGGTCTAAACATTGTAGATCGAAGAACGTGTTACTGTGCTTTACTCGTTTATTGTGGAGACACAGCCCGGCAGCTGGAGTCCACGGCGCCCATCGATTACACGTTCACACTGATTCCACATTTTCGCACTTACTCATTCACTCGACACTGGCAAAATGAGCAAAGTTCACACAGACAGCGGTACTCAACCATTAGTTTATGCCGGTGTTCTCAGTTCAGTGTTGTATGTTCAACGTTGAATCTTCTACACCTGTTCTCTGTTTAGTGAGAGGAAATTACTTTAATCATACCGATCATGATGAGCATTTGATCTGTGGATTGTCAATAATTTAAGGCGCAAGTCCTCGGCTAGAAATACAGATCTATGTTCATGGATTAGTGCGAATGGATTGTGTAAATCCAACCGTTACGTTGCGGAGGGTGCGGGATAAAAATCAATAAACCATGTATTTATTTTGACATTGTCTCCCAATGAGAAGCAGACGAGATCCTGCCACGGCTCGTCCACTGGCGCTCCTCGTATTCACGGGTTCATTCTACCGCCCACTGTATTAACAGGTGCTCGCAGCTGTTGTGTGACACCAATGTATAGCTGGTCCGGACTTTTCTGTTTCCAGTAAAGGCATTAAATAAACCAGATTGTATTTATTCTTCATCGCCAACCCAAAAAACACTGACATGTAATGCGGCGAATTCTGCTCCTGCGATATAGATGGCGACAATTACGGTTCATCTCTTCCATGTCGCTTAAAAACATAATAGGATTCACCCACTGATTTTCCTTTTGATGCGAACTTCCCAAATTCACAAATGATTCCACAAAAACCGATGCGTTATCGACAACCTGCTGGGTAAAGTTAACAGCGAGAATCTTTATGCAAGTCGAAGGAAACTGGACATTCACAGCGCAGGAGAACGCGTTGGATCCTGACCTCTGGTGCTGAATGTGTGAAGTTTGCGCGACCTCCCTGTGACCCGGTGCTTCAATATGCCGCGATTCTGTAAATCCAGTTATGACATTGGCCGCAGGATTATGTTCATTATTGTTTAGCAAAATTCATCTATTATTACCCTTTCATCCATAAAGATGTGTGGGAGACACGAGGAAAAGGAGCAGATTACCCAATCAATAAAACAATTCACTTTCATACGAAGTACTGTCAAAGTAATATTCCCTAGAACAATAAATTATAGTTATTTTAATTTTAATTTCGTCTTTTCTACAACTAACCTGTTTGCAATCGTAATCCTCTCCCGGAGAAAGTGTGGTCTCTCTAAATGTATCACCCTCTATCTGGTATCCATGGCCGTAGCTGATCTAATGGATCTGATATTCGAGGTCATTCTCTCAGAGATTACAGGAGCCCATTTTCCGTTTTCATTCCTCAACCGTTCTCACATTTGTAAACTGCATATGTTCTTGAATTGTATTTTTATTGATTGCTCTGTCTGGCTAACCGTGACTTTCACCTTCGATCGATTTATCACAATTTGCAATCTGAATTTACGAGCAGAATATTGCACTGAGAAAACTGCGACTTTGGTGATAGCACTGACGTGTATCTTGTGTGTTATTCAAAATATTCCAGTCTATATTTCCCTCTTACCTCTATAACTAGTTGACAACGTGGCTTGGTACTGTTGGACAACATCGGAAATCTACACCTCACCATTATGGGCAGCACTGTGGGTGATGGGAACAATTCTCACCCCATTGGCACCAATTTTACTGATCATCCTCCTCAACGCCATGACAATAAGACACATTGTCTACGCCAATAGAGTGAGGAGCAGTCTCCGAGGGAGCAAACATACCCAGACCGGCGCAGATATCGAGGTGGAGAACAGAAGGAAGTCCATCGTTCTATTGCTGACCATATCCGGTAGCTTCGTACTACTTTGGATGGTGACCTTCGTGTATTACCTGAGTGCATATTTCCTGGACGTTCACATTTTAGGATCAGATTAAAACGATCCATTTACAATTGCAGAACAGTCCGGATACATGCTGAGGGCTCTCAGTTCCTGCACCAACACGTTTATTTATGGGGTGTCCCAGAAAAAATTCAGGGATGAATTAAAACATGTGATTAAGAGCCCGTCCGTCCTTTTTTCCAATTTAATTGGAATTTTTTCCAATTTTTTCCAATTTAATGTCACTGTGAAACTGAAAATTATTTTCCAAATTACCTCGTGTTCTAGGTTATATTATTGCATCTCACGTTCCGAGATACCATTCGCACCATCGAGCCAATACCGACCGACATGGTACTCCTTGCAGCCCCGTTGTCCTCCGCACGCATATTCAATGTGTCCCATTACATGGCACTCAAACGCCCACTAACGCCCCAGCAGCCCGACTGTTTTATGACCATACCATGGAAGCCATTAACTCAGTCAAACTATTTGCGTCTTTGGGAAGTGGACGGGATGTGGTGCCCATGGTGGCAGGAAGATAAATGCAAAATCCACATTCATCAGAAAACAGAATCAGAAGAAGGAGTCTGCAGATACATTATCTTCAATAGTAAGACACAAAAAGCTGGAGTAACTCAGCGCGACTGGCAGAATCTCTGATGAGAAGGAAGGGGTGACATTTCGGGTCGAGACCCATCTTTAGACGAGCAGATATTGATTTTATAAAAAGGACACGTGTGGTGGAGTAAATCAGCTGGTCATGCAACATCTCTGGGGAACAGGAGTGGGTGACGCAATAACAAGGATCTTCATGTGTTAGTTTATGCTGAAGACAGAGAGGAAACGCGGAGTAAATCGTCGCTGGAGAATAAGGATCGGCGACTTTTTGGATCGGAACCTTTCTTCAGACTAAATGAAGTTTCCAACCAGAAACATCACCAGATCACGATCTCCAGGAATGATGCCTGATTCCCGGAGTTACTCAGCATTATGTGTCTTTGTTACGTTTTGGGTCGATACAGTAAAGACCTGTGTGTCTTTTCTGGACCTTTTTATTTCCAACTGCCGGCGCGACATCAACTGCCTTAAATCTCTACCCCAACTTACCGATCTCACAACTTTCTGAACGCAGAGCCCTCCCCTCTCTCAGCAAAAACCCAGACATTGTTAGTGAACCCACCAACATTGGCGATGTCATTATAATGAGACCGGCTGATCTGTTCCCAGTTGAGGCAACAGATCAGATATCGCACACCTCCTCATACTCACACATCCACCATGATCCCACGGACGCACACTAGGCCATCACCTCACAGGCAGTTTCTGATCACAGCGCCTCCGGCGATCTCCCCTCCACAACCACCATCTTCGTCGATCCCCGGCCCCACGCTGTCCGCTTCTACCTCCTCCCCAAAATCCACTAAGCAGACAGCATTGGCAAACACATTGTCACTGCTTTCTGCTGCCCCGTTGAACCCATCTCTACGTACGTCCATTCCATTTCATCCCTCGTCTTGAGCCACTTTACACCTCCGTCAACCACAACTCACTCGCCCTTCATCTCTTTAATAACATTAGCTATCGAGGCCCCATTGCGTCATTCTCACCATGGTCGTTCAATTCCATCACATCTCTCTCCTGCTCTGAGTTTCAAGGCACTCCGCTTCTTCCTCGAATAGAGACACATTCAATGCCCCTTTACTAATACTCTTCTCCGCCGGCGCAATTTCTCCTCGCCCGCAACAACTTATCTTTAGACTAATCTCACTTTCAGCAAGTTAAAGGTAAAGCCACGTGGTCCCGAATGAACACTGTATGCGCATGCAAATTGGTCGGGTAGTCGAACAACCCCTGTTCCAGGTTTACATTGGCCCTATCCTCCGTCTTCCACCGCCACAACTACGACTGCATCGGGGCTGCCTCCTGCATCAGTGCATTATTTCATTTAATTTCCTTAAACACTAACGTCGTCTTTGCCTCCAAATTCACGAGGACAATCCCTCCCACCTTCCCGAGTGCCGATGAAATAATTTCAATTTCTTGATTGAAACATTTTTGGAAACTGCTTAATGTTTAGTTGAGTCGGGCAGTTTCTCTCATTCACGGTGTTGCAGGCTCAGAGAGTTGGAAAGAGCTGTACATTAATCTATTCACCGCCGACTGACAGAATGTATGAGCGCACCTCCAATACTCACCAGTGGGCACCGGTCTAATACTACACTCTACCATTGACTTGCAGGCGACACTATTTCCAGTTTGCAAAGCACAATACTGGCCTCTGTATTGCACACGTATATATGGAGGTCGCTACCGCAGTAGACACAAAATGCCGGAGTAACTCAGTGGCTGAGGCAGCATCTATGGAGAGAAGGAATTGTCGACGTTTCGGGTCGACACCCTTCTTCAGACTGATGTCAGGGGAGGGGGCTGGTCAAAGAAAGAATGTAGGTGGAGACAGTAAGACCAGTGGGAGGACTGGGAAGGGGAGGGGATGGAGAGTGAAAGCAAGGGCTACCTGAATTTTGATAAGTCAATGTTCATACAGTTGGGTGTAAACTACCCAAGTGAAATATGAGGCGCTGTTCCTCCAAATTGGCTGGGCCTCACTCTGACAATAGAGGAGGCCCAGGACAGAAAGGTCAGATTGAGAATGGGAGGGGGTGTTGATGTGCTGGGCCATCAGGAGATCAGCTTGGTTAAGACGGACTGAGTGGAGGTGTTCAGCGAAACGACCGCCGATCCCGCGCTTGGTCTCGCCGATGTAGAGACGTGGTCAGCAGGAACAGCGGATGCAATATATAAGGTTGGAAGAGGTGCTGGTGAATCTCTGCATCACCTGGAAAGACTGTTTGGGTCCTTGGATAGTCGAGGGGGGAGGTTAAGGGACAGGTGTCGCATCTCCTGCGGTTGCAGGGGAAGTACCAGGGGAGGGGATGGGTTGGGTGAGAAGGGGGAGTTGACCAAGGAGTTACGGGGGGAACGGTCTCTGCGAAAAGCTGAAAGCGGTGGAGATGGGAAGACGTGGCCAGTAGTGGGATCCCTTTGGAGGTGTCGAAAATGTTGGCGGATTATATGCTGTATGCGACGGCTGATGTGGTGGAAGGTGAGGACAAGGGGGCTCTGTCATTGTTTAGATGGCGGGGAGGGGGAGTAAGATCGGAACTGCGGGATATCGGGGAGACACCAGGGAGAACCTCATCTATAATAGAAGAGGGGAATTATTCTGCATTATTGAAGCTGATTGGGCATGTTCCGACGTCAATATGTATCTCTTTCATATTGGTGGCATAGAGATAGACATCGGTTGTAAGTTTGCAGATAAAACAAATATTGCTGTCAAGGCTGTCAAACTACACAGTCAGCTGTAGAAATAGGCGGGCAAATGGCAGATGGTTTAAATCCCAGTAACTGGGAGGTGTTGCATTTGGGGAGTTCAATGTAAGACGAAGCTAGAAGGTTGACAACAGCACTCGTAATAACACGAAGATGCAGAACGATGTTAGGGTCCTGATCCATTGCTCTCCAAAGGTGGCACCACAAGCAGAAAGAATGGTAAAGGAGGCGTATGTAATCCCTGCCTTCACTGGGCGGGCTTTGATTGCGAAGGTCACGAAGTCATGATGCAGTTCTCTCACACTTTCGTTCGTGCTCACTTGGAGCGTTGTGAGTAGTTCTACCCACCCGCCAATAGCAATGAGGCGGAGGCTTTGTAGTGGGTGCGAAATTTTCAATTGAATTGTATTATTTACACGGAGAACATGGACAAACATGGATCGTTTTTTCCATTATGACGAAGATTGAAGTGAGACCTGATATTAATATATAATATTATGAGAGGCATAGATGAGATAGACAGTCAGAGACGTTTTCCACTAGAGCGCATATTTTCAAGGTGAGAGTGTCAACTTTTAAAGGAGGTACACAGGCAAGTTTTTATATTTGCAGGAAAAGGAACGGGCTGCCAGGAATGGTGGTGGAAACATGTGAGAATGCGGTGCAAGAGGCTTTTAGATTGGCACATGGATATGTGTGGACAATTCAACATTGTATTGCTGCAGGAAGCAGATAATGCGAATATACTAACAAATATATGTTCGGACATAATTATCTCTATTTTCTGCAATAGAATAACGTAATATCTATTTTATAGAACGACCGACATGGCTGGCAGTTATTACACAATAACATACTTAGCAGCCGCTAACGTGAGGAGGCTACATGTGTTTGTTTAAGTGACTGACTAATCCCAATGAATTGGCCTTGATTAGTGTTCATAGGGTTTCTCTGGAGAATATGCAGCTAACTACCAACTTTAAAACCTGTCAGACCACTGGCAGGAAACATCGAATATCTCTGGACATGGAACTGCCGGTACACAACCAGGTACAGAACATCTTCTACCCTATCATTGTCATCATTGGTGTACCTGGTAAACGCGTTAATATTCTGTACCTATGTTTCGCCGTCTAGCCTTTACTGTTAAAACTCTCTGTGTTATTACTTATTGCTTGAGTTACTGGTCCAATTATTATCACCGAAAATGTAAACTACACAATCGAATCAATTGCCAATAGATCCAGCATCGTTTAGACAGGCAGATGGACAAGCAGAGATCTGAGGATAACGACATATGTAAACGTGAGCTTTGTTTCTGATGGCGTTACATTTGGTGTAGACCTTGTAGATTGAAGGACCTGCCCCTGTGCTGTACCCACAATACTTTAACGATACATTATGGAAGCAGACTGGTTGGCCACCGAGTCCACACCGATCACCTCTTTACGCCATTTCAATGTTATCCCACATTCCCGTCACTCCTTACACACTCTGGGACATTTTACAGAGGCCAATTAATCTACAAACCCGCACGTCATTCGGATGTGGGAGGAATCCGGAGCACCCGGCGGAAGCCAACGTGGACACAGGCAGAACGTTCCAGGATCACTCATACAGGATTGGACTGTGCTGATACTATTGTGTATGTTCTAGCGGTGATCTTTGCTCTGTGATGGGAAAAGAAGCTTTCATATTATCGATAGGGATGAGCAATTAATCTGTCTATTGTCAATAATATAGGGCGCTTGTCCTAGGTTGGAAAATCGGGTATATTTTCGTGCATCAGTGGGATTGGATTGGCTAAATTAGGCACGCGTTATGTTGCGGAGGCAGTGTCATAGAAAACACAAGAAACCATCATTTCGTTATAACTTTTCCTCTAAAGGAGAATCTGACATGTTCCTGCCACGGCAACACCTGCTTGTGCGCCTCATATTCACCGGTTATGTCCGTCGCACACTGAATTAACAGGTGTATACAGATGTGCGGTGCCAATATGTAGCTGGTGCGGACGCTTCTTACTCCATCAACGGTGTGAAAAAAAAATACGATATTAATATTATTAATCGTCAAATCGAAGTATACTGATGACGCATGCGGTGAATGCTGCCTGACGATATGGAGGGCGGCAAGTTCAGTCAATCTGGTCTGTGTCGCGTCCATCTGTAGTCGGGGTGAGTTTCCTTTGACGAGATATTCTCAATATCCCCAAAGTTTCTGCAATGAGCCGATGCCCGAGCGACAACATATGGATAAGTAACCTACCAGCCAGCAGTGTGCGAGACGGTACGATCAAACTTTATTCATCCCCAGGGGGAAATTGGTCTGCCGACAGTCACAACACACAAGGCACTCAAACACTTGAAATTTAAAGTGAAAACAAAAATGAAAAGACGAGTGTCTGCTGGCTGCCGTGTACACAGCACCTTCACCTTCACAAATGAACAAACAAACGCAGACTTATCCCCTGGGCAGAGGATTCTAAACAAGATCTGCCCCCCCCCCCCGCCCCACACCGGGTCCCCCTTTGTACTCCCACCGCCTCTCATGGTGGTCGCCCCACGCCGGGTCCACATTGTCTTCCCCTCCCCACCCCCTCACGCTCATAGACCGTTGATCGCGGGCCGACCGCGAGGCCATCCCGCCATCGAGGTTCCCGCTGCCGCCGAGGAACCCGCTGCCGCCGACGCCCCATCACCGCCGAGGCTCCCGTTGCAGTCGAGGCTCCAGTCGTCGCCGAGGCTATTTCGCACGCAGAAGGACAGCGGAGCACCGGGCTGCACATTGGCGGAGCTCGGAATGTTGCTGCCTTCCAGCACCGGAGACATGGTTTGACAGAGAAATATCGAAACATAGTAAATAGGTGCAGGAGTAGGGCATTCGATCCCTCGAGCTAGCACTGCCATTCAATATGATCGTGGCTGATCATCTAAATTAGTACCCTGTACCTGCTTTTTTCCCCATAACCCATGATTCCGTTAGCCCTAAGAGTTTAACCTAACTCTCTCTGGAAAACAATCAGTGCATTGGCCTTCACTGCCTTCTGTGGCAGAGAATTCCACAGATTCACAACTCTCATTGGTGAAAATGTGTCCCCCATCTCAGACCTAAATAACCTACCCCTTATCCTTAAACGGTGATCCCTGGACTCCCCCAACATAGGGAACATTTTCCAGCAACGAGCCTGCCCAATCCCTTAAGAATATTATATGTTTCTATACGATACCCTCTCATCCTAAATTCCAGTGAATACAAGCCCAGTCGACACATTCTTTCGACGCAGAGACGCTTCCTTTGTAGACTTCTCGGTGGTTTCCGACCTGAAAAGCCGTGGTGATGATCCGCTGAGTTAATCCAGAATTTGTGTCTATCTATAGATAGGTGACGTTTCGGATCGAGACCTTTGTCAGACACAGTACAGTCCTGACATTCAGTGTGATCGCAAATAACCAATTTCACTCTTACCAAGGTCCAGGCGAAATTCGGGGGCACGATGGTAGTGGTGTTGGCTCAGATGCAGCCTGATGCCAGGGTTCGATCCTGACAGGAACTACTGAGTGTATGCAGTTTGAATCCCGCTTTCCACACACGTCAATCATGGCTGATCTCTGCAACCTAATGCCATTTCCTGCCTTCTCCCCATAGCTCTTGACACCCGTTCTAATCAAGAACATATCTCTCTCGACCTTTAGAATATCCACAAATTTGTCCTCCACAGCCCACTGTGGTAATGAGTTCCACAGAGTAACTACCCTCTGACTAAAGATGTTCCTCCTCACATCCTTTCTAATCGAGCGCCTTAAATTCCGAGGCTATGACCTCTGGTCCTAGACTCTAGCACCAGTGGAAACATCTTTCCAACATCCACTCTATCTATGCCTTTCATTATTCAGTAACTTTCAATGAGGTCCCCGCAACCTTCTAAATTCCACCGAGTAGAGGCTCAGTGCTGTCAAACGCTCTTCATGTGCTAACCCACTCAATCCTGGAATCATTTTTGAGAACATTCTCTGGAACCTCTCCAGAGCCAGCACATCCCTCCACATATATGGGGCGTAAACTTACTCACAGTACTCCAAATGCGGCCTAACCAGCGCCTTACAGAAGCCTCAGCACGACGTCGTTGTGTTTGTTTTCCGGTCCTCTTGATATAAATGCTAGCATTGAAGTTGTCTTCCTTACTACCGAACCGACTTGCAAATTCACTATTTGGGACTGCTGGTGCAGGACTCCCAAAACGTGAATGTGCAAATTGCTTTTGTACATGCGATTTCTGGATTATCTCTCCATTTACAAAACAATCTACGCCTGTATTCCTATTACCTAAATAGGTAACTTGCTAACCCATTCATAACTGGAATCATTTTCGTAAACATTCTCTGGATCCTCTCCAGAGCCAGCACATCCTTCCACAGATATGGGGCCCAACCTTGCTCACAGTACTCCAAATGCGGCCTAATCAGCGCCTTATAGAGCCTCAGCATGACATCTCTGTTTTTGTTTGCCAGTCCTCCAGATATAAATGCTAACATTGAATTTGCTTTCCTTACTATCGATTCGAATTGCAAATTACCGTGTTGTGAGCACTGGCCTAGGACTCCCAAAAAGTTAATTTGCAAAGTCCCTTTCCCCCTACAATTTCCGGATTCGCTCTCCATTTACAAAATAATCTACGCCTTAATTCTTATTACCAAAATGCTATATTCTCATTCCGCAATTTGCTATACTGGCTTTCATCTGCCACTTCTCTGTCCACCCTCTTAACCTGTCCAAGTCCTTCCATAGTGTTCTTGTTTCCTCGACACTACCGGACCCTTCAACTATCATAGCGTCATCTCGAAACATGCCCAGAAATCCTTCAGTCCCCTTATTCAAATCATTAATATACAAGAGAAGAGAAGCGGTCCCAACACCGACACTTGTGGAACTTCACTAGTCACTGTCAGCCCACATGAAAAAGCGCCTTTTATTCCAACAGTTTGCCTTCTGCCACCCAGCCAACCCGCTAACAACCGGCTTATCTTCCCACGCAGCCTGACGTGCGGAACATCTTCAGAAACTCCAGGTAAACAACATCTACCGCCTCCCATTCTGCTATTAACTACATCAAAAACGCCAGCAGATTTGTCAGGCAAGATCTTCCCTACACAAAAGCAGGCTGACGTCGGCCTATTTTATCGTCAACGTCCAACGACTGCGTAACCTCATCCTTTGTAATTGTCTCTAAAAGCTTAGCAACCACCGGGCGACGTCAGGCTAACCGGTCTATAGTTGTCGTTCTTCTGATTTGCTCCCTTTATGTACAGCGGGGTGATATTCGCAATTTACCAACTTCAGGAACCACTCCTAACTCAAGGGGTTCTTGAAATATCTCAAATCATGCCTCCACAATCCCTGAGGCCACCTAGTTCACAACACTGGGGGTGCAGTCTAACCGGTCCACGTGACCTATCCACCCACCCTCACACATTTCGTTTTCCTAGCACCTTCTCCTTAGCAATCGCATGGCAAGGAAAGGGAATCGTGGATTCCCTTTGTTAAATTGTAAAAATGACCAGGGAAAAAGCAGCGTATGTCAGGTTGAAGTGAGTGGCAGGACCTACTCGGGTCTATACAAGGTTATTGAAGGAGAAAAGAATGCAGTTTGCTTGTTTTGGTGCATCTGCACACGCTTGGAGGTGTCACTGGAGACATACCGAAGTTTATCAGTCTCCGAAGGAGGTAGAGACTTCAGTGTGTCTTCTTAGTTGTGGATTTATTGTGTGTGGTCCACACAGAACTATCAGCATATTAACGCCAAGCAGATTGAAGCTCTCAAACATTCGAACTTCCCATCATTGAAACTGGCGGAGCATGTTGATACTGATGTCAATATCTATCTGTTTCATCTGCTGTCTGTGAGGTAGACATCAACAGGTTGGTTTTAAGTTTGCAGGCAAAGCAAACATTGCTGACGTTTCGAGAAGAGAAACTGCACAGTGGGATGTTGGTCAGCTGCAGATTAATGCGGGAAAATGGCAGATGGATTTCAATCCCAGTAACTGGGAGGTGTTGCTCGTAAAAGTTCACATATTATAGATGTAGAATTCGGACATTCGGCCCATCGAATCTACTCTGCCATTCAATCGTGGCTAATCTCTGCCGCACAATCCCATTTTCTGCTTTCTGTCTATAACCTTTGAAGCCCGTTCCAATAAATAAATTGTCTATCACTGCCTTTCAAATGTCCACTGACTTGGCCTCCACAGGATTCCACAGATTACTACCTTCTGATTAAAGAAGTTCCTCCTCATCTCCTTTTTAAAAGAGAGACCTTTAACTCTGAGGCGATGTCCTCTGGTCCTAGACTCTCGCAGCAGTGGAAACAACCTTTCTGTGCCTTTCATTATTCTGTAAGTTTCAATGACATTCTACCACAACCTTCCAAACTCCAGTGAGTGGTGACCCAGTGTTGTCAAACGCTCATCGTATGCTAACCCATATATTCCTGGAATCATTTTGGTACACCTTATCTTGACCCTCTCCCATGCCAGCGCAACCTTCCTCAGATATGTGGCCCAAATCTGCTCACAATACTACAAATGCTGCCTGACCAGCGCCTTATCGAGCCTGTATTACGTCACTCTATTTGTTTTCCAGACCACTTGATATAAATGGCAGAATTTAATTTGCCTTCCTTGCTACCGATTCTACTTGCAAATTAACTGTTTGGGTGTCCTGCACCGGCACTCCCAAGTCCCTTTCCACCGATTTCTGGATTATGCCTCCATTTACAAAATAATCAACGCCTTTATTATTATTACCAATATGTATGATTCCGCACTTTTCTATACTAGATTTCATCTGCCACTTCTCTGTCCATTTTCCTAACCTGTTCAAGTCCTTCTGCAGAGTCATTGCTTCTTCCCCACTGACTGACCCTCCACCTATATGAGCATCATCTGAAAACTTGACGCCGAAGCCTTCAATCCCCTTATCCAAATCATTAATATAGAAAGTGAAGAGAAGATGCCCCAGCACCAACTCTTGCGGAACTCCACTAGTCACTGTCAGCCCACATGAAAACGCGTATTTTATTGCAACTCTTTGCCACACAGCCAACCCGCTATCCATGCTGGCATCTTCCCATTAATAACATGGGCTCATATATTACCGAGCAGCCTGACGTGCGGCACCTCATCAAAGCACTTCTGAAATCCTAGGAACGCAACATCTCCCGCCTCCCCTCTGTCTGTCCTGCTACTAACATTCTCAAATAACACCAGTAGATTAGTCAGACAAGATCATCCTTTCACAAAATCAGGCTGACGTCGGCTTCTTTTATCGCGGACATCCAACTGCTGGGTAACCTCATCCTTTATAATTGACTCTAAAATCTTAGCAACCGCTGATGTCAGGGTAACCTGTCTATAGTGTCCGCTCTTCTGTTTTTCTCCTTTTATGTACAGCGGGGTGATATCCGCAATTGACCAATCCTGGGGAATCAGTACTAAATCAAGTGATTCTTGAAATATCACAAATATTGCCTCCACAATCCATGAGGCCATCTACTTCAGAACCATGGGGGACAGTCCATCCGGTCCAGGTGACTTCTTCTCCTTGGTAATCGCATGGGAGAGAAGGCAACCGTATAGTCCGCCAGGAAAACGTAAAACTGACAAGGAAAAAAAGAAGCGAATGTGAGGTTGAAGTGGGTGGCTGGACCTAATGGGTTCTTTCCAAGGGTTTTGAAGGAGAAGAAAGAACAGATTGCTTATTGTGGTGTATCTGCAGAAGCTTGGAGGATTCACCAGAGACATACCGATTGTTTTCAGTTTCTGAAGGACGTAGACTTCAGTGTGTCTTCCTAGCTGTCCCATCATTGTGTCTGGACCACACAGATCATACTGTATATTAACGCCAAGCAAATTGAAGCTCTCAAACATTCGAACCTCCACATCATTGAAGCTGATGGGGCATGGTCGTACTGGCCAATACCTATCTCTTTCATCTGCAGGCATTGAGATAGATGTAGATACGTGTTTCTGATGTTTGCAGCCAAAGCAGATATTGCTGAAGTTGCGAGATGGGGGGGGGGGGGGGGGGGGGGGGGGGGGGAGTTGTCAAACAACTCAGTGGGATGTCGGTCATCTGCAGAAATATGCGGGCAAGTGGCAGATGGATTTCAATGTCGGTAGTTAGGAGGTGTTGCCTTTTGCGAGGTCAATGTAATGCGAAACTATACGGTTGACGGCAGGACTCTTAACAACACGGAAACGCAGAATGATATTCGTGTCCAGATCCATAGCTCCCTGAAAGTGGCATCACATGCAGAAACATGGTTCAGGATGCGTATGGAATGCTTGCCTACGTCGGGCGGGCTTTGATTACAAAGGTCACGAAGTCACGTTCTGGGCGCCCCTTACAGCAATAACGTGGAGGCTTTGGAGTGGATGCAAAGGTATTTCACTGGAATTCTGCCTCGATTGGACTGCATTTGTTATAAAGAGGAGTTGGACAAACGTTGATCTCTTTATCTCAAATATTGAAGGAGGAAGAGAGACATGATATAAATAAACACAATTCGGGGAGGCATGGATGAGGTAAACAGTCAGAAACATCTTTGATGGGATGGACTAGATGGCATATGTTTAAATTGAGAAGGTCAACATTTAAAGCAGATACGCGGTCAGGAGGTTGTGTAGGTAGTGGCGAGTGCATTGAACGAGCTTCCAGGAATGGCGGTGAAAGCAGATGTTGTGCAATAAGCTATTAGATCGGCATATGGATATGCGTGGATAATTCAACATTACATTAACGCAGGAATCAGAGAATGCGAATAGACTAACAAATATATGTTCTTAATAATTCTACCTATTTCTGTAGTGGAATAACATAATACATATTTTATAGAACACTGCTGGCAGTTGTTGCGCAATAACATACTCAGCAGTTGCTAACGTGATGATATTAACTTTGTTTGTTTAACGGACTGACACTAATCTCAATTAATTTGCCTTGATTAGAAATCATGTGATTTATCTGGAGAATATGCAGCTAACTTTAAAAGCAAGCGACCTGTCAGACCACTGGCAGAAAACGTGGATTATATCTGGACATGGAACTGCCGGTAATCAACCAGGTAGAGAACATCTTCTACCCCATCCTTGTCATCATTGGTATTCCTGGTAAGCCCTTTACTATTCTGTACCCAGGTTTCGCTCTCTTGCCTTCACTGTTGAAACAATCTGTGCTATTAATTGTTGCTTGAGATACAGGTCCAGCATTGTGCGGCTTATATTTACCGGTTCCGTCCGTCGCACACTAAATTAAGATACCCACACATGTACGATACCAATCTGTAGCGGGTGCGGATGTTTCTGACACCAATAGTGCTGTGAAAAATACAGGACTGTAATTATACTTCATCTCCAAATGGAAGTGGATAGATAGCGAATGCCGTGAATGCTGCCCCTGTGATAGGGAGGGCGGCAAGTTCGGTCGATCGGGACCAACTGCAATAGGATACACCGGCTGATTTTCCGTTCACATTCTCTTCTCAATTTACTCCAAGTTTTGCCATGACCCGATGCACTGGCGACAAATGATGTGGACAGGCAACCTACCAGCCAGCGGTGTATCGCAAGTGGAACAACGGAGAACCGTGCCGCACATTAGCAGCTCGGAGAACTGCTGCCTTACAGCGCAAGAGAGCCGGTTTGATCCGGACCTGGGATCATGTGTGGAATTTGCACTGATCGCGTTGATTCAACTGTCGGCTCTGGCTCCGTCCACATCACAGAGGTCCGGAAGCTCTAGATTTCTCTCACAGCTCGTCCTGGTTTGTAGGTGAACTGGGTTCTATAATTTGCTTCCAGTGTGTAGGGAGTGGATGCGAATGTTGGATAACATAGAACCAGTGTGAACGGGTGATAGATGATCTGCACGACCCGGTGTGCCGGGGACATGTTACCATGCTGCATCCATTAATCCATCTAACGTTGACCCAGGGAGTTGAAGCTACGCCAGCGCCGGGAGAAGGTGCAAACAGCACTAGTGACCAGTGTCGATCCTAGGTCGCTCAGCAGTCAGGCAGCAGTGCGCCTGCTGTCAATTTGCCTTGAGGGAAATGGGCGATTAAAATAGGACGCTTTATAACGCAAGCGCGTTGGGAAATATAGTTTAGCAGAGGCGTGGATGGGATGCAGTATTTGCATTCATATGTGTATCGCGAAACCAATCTGTTGGTGAGCAACGCGAGTGTGGCCACGACTCACCGCGGACATGTGTACACAACTTCTCGATACGATTTATATTTAAACGTAATACTTGTCAACTGCGGTAATCATCAAACTGTTCTTGTTTGTATGTTGATGATGCATTCTGCCCGCAGATGGAAGGTTATAGCATAAGGTTTGGCGCTGGGCTGTGATCAGTAAATCAGCCAATATTCTTCACTCTGCACATTCCTTTGTGGTCAGGTGAATGGAATTCACAATTAATATATATCCACTATACCCGCCAGACCTTTTAATAATCGTTCTGCGATAGGCCGCTAGACTGTAAATCCAGTAAGCCTTGGCAACTGCATTTTATTGACTATTGGTTTGCGAAGTCCATTTTTCCGATGTCCTTTTCAGAATCAGAGACGTGTGGGCGACACGAGTACAAGGATTAGGTCACAGTCTGATATAATCCATTTACCTTCGCTGAACTGTCAAACCGATGTTCTTCTGGAATAGTAAATGTTGGTGATTTTAATTTCGTCTTTCCTACAGCTAACCTGATGGCAATCGTCATTCTCTCCCGGGGAAAGTGTGGACTCTCTAAATGTATCTCCCGCTATCTGGTATCCATGGCCGTAACTGATTTAATGGTCCTGGTCTTCGAGGTAATTCTCTCCGTGATTTCACATGGTTATTTTCCTTATTCATTCCTCCACATAACTCAAGTTTGTAAACTGAACATTGTCTTTATTTTTATTTGCATCGATTACTCTGTCTGGCTAACGGTGACCTTCACCTTCGATCGATTTGTCACTATATGTACTCAGAATTTACGAACAAAATATTGCACCGAGAGAACTGCGGCTTTGGTGATAGCGCTGACATGTATCTTCTGTATTATTGAAAATATACCTATATATTTTGCCTACGTACCTCGAGAAATAATTGACAACGTGGGCTGGTTCTGTAGCATAACCCCATAATTCTACACCTCACAGTTTTGGGCAACACTTTTTTCCATTGAAATCATTTTAACCCCATTTGTACCAATGTTACTGATCATACTCCTCAATACCCTGACAATCGGGCATATTATACACGCCAACAGAGTGAGGAGCGGTCTCCGAGGGAAAACGAAGGACGAGGGCGGCACGGATCAAGAGGTGGAGAGCAGAAGGAAGTCCATCATTCTATTGCTGGCCATATCCGGTAGCTTCGTCCTACTGTGGATGGTAAACTTTGTCTGCCTCTTGAGTGTAAATTTCCTCAATGTGGAGCTTTCATCAACAGATAACACCGACCCATTTACCATTGCGGAACTGTCCGGATATATGCTGAGGTCTCTGAGTACCTGCATCAATACGTTTATTTATGGGGTGTCCCAGAAAAAATTCAGGGCGGAATTTAAAAAGGTGATTAAGAGCCCGTTCGTTTTAATTTCCAATTCAATAAAGTGTTTGTTGTGATATAAGTGTTCAAAGTGAAAACTCGTTTCTAAATGACGTTGCCTTCTACATGATATCATTGCACCTGACTTTCCTAGATACCATTTGCACCATCGGGTCAATACCGGGCGTCAGGGTAATGTCTGCATTCCATTCCCTCTCCGCATGCCCATTTAATGTATCCCTAATGAGCCACTCAAATGCCCACTATTGAATCAGCAGCCCAGATGAATCAGGGTGATGTTATAGCGGCCATTTGCCCTGTCAAATACTTGCGTCTTTGGGGTGTGGAAAGTAACTGCAGTCCCCGAGGGAATTCCCCGTGGTGGCAGGGAGAACATGGGAAATCCACACAGCATCAGTGAACAGGATCAGAAGGAGAAGTCTGTAGGTGCATCATCTACAGGCAGATGTCGTTCATCGACAAGTATGGCATAGCGTGTTAACTAGAACACGTTTACTGTACAGCTGTGACATTATGCACACAGATATCGTACTACAATTGGATATAAATCTATTTTAGCAACGGGTAAAGTACTGTACTTTAACACAACGACCCGTAGATACTTATTTACCAAAAAGACACAAAGTGTTGAGGTAACACAGCAGGTCAGGCAGCAGGTCGGGGACAAGATGGGCGATGTAATAACAAGGAACTGCTGGTGCTGGTTTATAACAAATGGCGATACAAAACGATGACGTAAATCAGCGGATGAGGCAGCATTGTTGGAGAACATGTAAGGGCGAAATAAACCCTTTTGCAGACTAAGGAAGGGTTCCGACCCGCAACGTCGCCCATCCATGTTCTCCAGGGAAGCTCTCTGCTGCGATTAGTTGCTCCGTATCCATAGAGAGGTGACGTTTCTGGTCGGGAGAATTCTTCACATACAGTAAAGTCCTGTGTGCAGCTCCGCTGAGCATATTACGGACAGTATTTGCGCGTAGCAGAGCCGATGCTCAACAAGATGAATTTCAGCAATCTATATATTGAATTACAATCTGCATGCAGTGACAAAAAGTGCCAATTTTAAGCCCAACAAAGCTGGTACGGTTGCTGTCTCGCAACACGAAATATCCCGGTTCGATTCTGAGCTTGTGTGCAGTCGTTGTAGAATTTACAAATAATCCCTGATATGTCGTGTATTTGCTCAGTGGTTCCCTCCCACATTCTAAAGTTGTGTGGGGTTTGTCGGTTTATGGGCGTCTGTAAATTGTCCATATTTTGTAGGGATTGGACTAGAAAGTGGACTAACGTAGAACTAAACACACTCTGATGCCCTCGCCGTCGAAGCTGCAGCCGGCGTCAGATACCACTACCCCCTCGGCCACTCCCAGGCCGAACCTACTGACGTTGAATCTCCACCTACCCGCACAGCTTCTCCCGTCGGTCCCACCCTGTGCCTGACCACGCCACTGTCGTCCTGACCCCCACACTCCGTCCGCCGGCGGGCCGGTGCCATTGACTCCACCGTTCCTTCCCTCGCAACCGGACACTAGCGGGCCGGATCTGTCGGGTCACATCGGTTCCAGGCCCTGTTCCATGCAGAGGGCTCCATGCTGCCGGCCCCAACAACTTCGCGTTCATCAGAGCAGAAGTTCATAAGCGCTAGCAGCTGAATCAGGCCATTCGGCCCATCAGGTCCACTCCGTCGTTCAATTATGGCTGACATAGCATTCCCTCCCAATCCCATTTTTCTGCATTATCCCCATAACCATTGACAACCGTACTAATCAAGAATCTATCTATCCATGCCTTAAAATATCCATTGACGGTCTCCACAGGCTTCTGGGGGCAATGAATTTCATTGAATCTCCACCACCTAACGACATTAATTCTTCCTCGTCTACTTCCTAAAGGGACGTCCTTTAACTCTGAAGCTTTGCCCTCGTGAAAATAGCCACTCCACATCCACTCTATGCAGGCCTTTCACTATTCGGTAAGCATCAAAGATGCCCCCCTCATCCTTCTAAACCCCTGTTCCGATTTCCAGTAGGGAAGCTCAATAATGGCACCACCCGTACACTAGTCTCATATTCTCAGCCCCCGTCATCTCCTCATTGAACTTCACACGAGCATCCCTGGATCCCTCTTCCCTTTTACACACAGCCCTCACCATTGTCGAGTTTTTACCTTCTCCCCTGGCCCCTTTTATTTAGGATGCAGTACGGTCGGTTCTCAACAGAATCGTTATCTTCAAACCCCTGCAGCTACATATCAATGAAAGTCCCCACTCCCCACCCCAACCCCCAACCCCCAACCCGTAGCTCCGCCATAATGTCGAGCACTTCTTCCGCTTCCCCGTCATCTGAGCTTTTCTATGGGAAGGGGGTTTTGCCTTCCAGTAATTACACATTTCCCCTCCACTTTGCCTCATCCTGCCGGCCTTCATCCCACTGGACTATGTTACTTCGAACTGCCGTCACGACATCACCCGTTTTGAAATCTCTACTACCCTGACCCATGCTGATCTCACCCGTCGCAACGCACATAGAAACATAGAAAATAGGTGCAGAAGTAGGCCATTCGGCCCTTCGAGCCTGCACCGCCATTCAATATGATCATGGCTGATCATCCAACTCAGTGTATCCTGTACCTGTCGTCTCTCCAAACCCCCTGATCCCTTTAGCCACAAGGGCCACAAACTCCCTCTTTAATATAGCCAATGAACTGGCCTCAACTACCTTCTGTGCCAGTGAATTCCAGAGATTCAGCACTTTGTGTGAAAAATGTTTTTCTCATCTTGGTCCTAAAAGACTTCCCCCTTATCCTTAAACTGTGATTACTGGTTCTGGACTTCCCCAACATCGGGAACAATCTTCCTGCATCTAGCTTGTCCAACCCCTTAAGAATTTTGTAAGTTTCTATAAGACCCCCCCCTCAATCTTCCTAGCGAGTACAAGCCGAGTCTATCCAGTCTTCTTTCATATGAAAGTCCTGACATCCCAGGAATCAGTCTGGTGAACCCTCTCTGTACTCCCTCTACGGCAAGAATGTCTTTCCTGTACAGCCGTCTTGTCCTTCAATAGGAATCCGGACATTGTTATTACACCCGCCGACAAGGGAGGTAGATGCGTTTGTTGAGTGGCGGGTCGGCCTCTGCAGTGGGATTCCAGGCACCAGCTTTCGGACACCTCTTCATTCCCGCCCTCGACCAGTTCAATTTAATTTATTGTCACGTTTACCGAGGTACTGTGAAAAGCTTTTGTTGCGTGCTAACCAGTCAGTAGTATGATAATGCGTAATCAATTTACAGTATTTCGTACACGATAAGTCAATATCATTTAGTGCAATGTGGAGCTAGCAAAGTCGGATCAAGGATACTGAGAATCATCAAAGAGACAGGTAGTAGTTTAGTATTGCTCTCCCTTTGTGGTAGATTAGTTCAGTTGCCTCAATATAGTGGAGTGCGTGTTGGACACTTCTATACCCTTTACCTGATGGGAGAGGTATCATTTGCCATTGATCACCGCCTCTGACGATCTGTTCTCCATAAGCTCCAACATTTTCCCCAATCCCGCGTTGCTTGCTTCTATCACCACCCCCAACATCTACAATGCAGACCGGCAGACCAATTGTTTCTGCCTGCTACTGTCCCGCTGAACTCATCTCCACTTACCTCGATTTCATCCCATCCCTCCTTGTCCGTTTCATCCCCACCTCCGCCCAAGGCAGCTCAGTCACACTTTATTTCTTCAATAACTTTCAGCTGCTAGACAACCGATGCAAATGTTTACCATGCGCGTCCAGTCCCTTCAGTCCTCCATCCTTCACTTTGTTTCAAGCCCCCCCAGTTCATCCTCGAACAGAGACCCATTTAATGTCCCTCTACTAACAATCTCCTACGCTGACCGAAATTCTCCGCGCCCTGGCCAAGTTTCGACTACTCTTATGGGGCTTTTTCACGGGGCGACTTGACGCAAGAGTTAACCAGAGTTTAACATCGTGGGAACCTCGTGCGCTAACAGTACGGCATTCGTGGACCACCGTGGACCACCGTGGCGCTAACGGCAGGTAATCGTGTAACTTGGTCACTCGGGAGAAAATTCAAGCAAGTTTGAATTTCTCCAAGAGTGACTTGTACACTTGTGGTTGAGTATTGCTACATTATATGAACGTAGTGGCCCGTGCGATATCCGTTTTAACTCTTGCGGTTACCGTGGGAACTCCTGCGAACGGTAAACCCGGAAGCTGGACAGAGGGGACAGAAGGTGAGTAAAAAAGGTGGTCTCAATATCGGCAAGGGAACATGTGTCCTTCGAGGACGTCCCACCTAATTGTCATTGTTGGATAATCTTTTTAACAGGAATACTTGCAGAGATGGCTCCCAGAAAATCTCAAAGAAAGGGGGTAAAGCGTGTCAGATATGTTTTTGCCATGCAGGGGAATGAGGAGGAGACGCAGCAAGAGAGACAGGGGGAGAGGCAACAGGAGATGCCACAGATAACACTGCCTGTGGGCTCCTTGGAGCAGGGAGAGGGTGAGCAAGGTGGATTTCAGATTGCCTCCCCAGTAGCCGTTGTAAGAATAGCCTCTACAGACGCTTATGTTAAGGGAAGATGGCAGAAGGTAAGGCCATATAACTTCACCAGGGAACAAGAGGGGGAACTTGTAGAATGGTACCAATTTAATGAGATTCTCTACGATAAATTCAGAGAGGATTATAGAAACAGGGAGAGAAAAAGGAACCTGCTGGAGACGAAGGCTGCAGAGTTTCCCGGGTGCTCATGTGAGTATATATAACGGTTTATTAGTTCATCAAGAGGAGAACCATTTAATCCTTTCCAAGATTTAAAAACATACATTGCTATTGATGTAAAAGTGCTGTTTTTACAGTTAACTTAAACTTCTCTTATAAGTCTGCCTGTGCCCTGCAGCTGCAAAGTAAAGAAGTCGCAGACAGCTTTTACACCCTCTGTGTTTGAAGTTTGAATCATGTCTCTAAGAGCCATAAAAAGAATTATGCATGAGGGCAGGCAATTCTCACTTGTAATGCTTGCCTTAAAAAAGGCCATCTGTATTTACAAACTTGTGCTCAGGTACCCAAGAAGCACAAGAAATAGCACATTAAATGCGGAGGTCAGGCTCTTAAACAGGCCTCTGTTTACTGTCCAGAACTTTTAATATAACGGAAAACATCCAATGCTTGAAGTTCTATTTAATTCCCACACTCTATTGTAATGCAGATGCCCAACTCATGCAATGGTTCACTAATCAGAGGACCATCTATGGAAAGGTCACCGCACTTGGGACCAAAACAGGGTCAGCTGGCAGCACACTGACAGAGAGGAATAGGTGGATCGAGGAGAGGTGGCGGTTCCTATCAGGGCATATTGTGCGTGTAGTGACCAGGACTAGCGCACCCAAGGTACTTTTATGACAACACATTTTTGACGTCATGAGGCTCTGGACACTATGTCTAAATGGTTTTATGTGATTCCTACAGGAACAACACATCATTGACCATGCGTTGGGTGATCCTCTGGAAGGGACTTCCACGCCGAGCCCATCCACCAGCCAACAGCAAGGCAGTAGGCACATTTCCAGCATCGACCTCACCACACCCGGAGGTGCTGAAGAAGGGACAGATGGAAACAGCATTAAAAGTGTGAGTATATAAACTTGATGCTTATTGGACAATGCACCCACCCAGCATTTATCTGTTCTTTATATTTGCGCTGTGAATTTTCAGATCAATAATACTGTTCGAGACGGTTTTAAATTGTTGGAGGAAGGACGCCTGAGACCAAACAGCTTTACGCAGAGGGCATTCGACTTCTGTCAAGCTATGACGGCAGAAGGAATCAATGAGGCAGATTGGGATTTTGTATGGAATATGATCAATGGGGCGAAATAAAATGGTATAGATCTATTCTTAATCTTCTTTTCTTCATTCAGCGTTTCTGTTAAAACTCTTTATTTCTCACATCATAAAGCAACATAGTTTTAATGTGTGGTGTTGTCTGTGCAGTTAATGGAAGCACGTGCATTGAGTCGCAGCGTCAACTGGTCCTCAGCCTCGCCAGCCTCACTTCTATGACCAGGTATTAACAAATATATGTGCGCTTCCCAAACTTCATTCATAATCTGTCTTATTTTTATGCATTGACTAATACATCACTCTGTGATTCGAAAGTATACAGATACAACATATGGATTGCCGCGTGCAATGGGAGCACTCCCACCATTCCGTGCTGAGCAGGTAAACTATTGTGTTTTGTGGGATGGAATTTAAAAAATAAAGATTTGCATCCGCATATGGACAACAACTTATTCATGAGTTATTTTAATGAGATTCAAGAAAAGAACTCTAATCTTTAAAAGGGACTTTAATGAAAGGTCCCGCAATTTTATGGTCCGTGAGAAAATGTTCACATGTACTTCTTAATTTCCTTCTAGAGACACTCTCCATCGCCACTGATGTTTACAGAGCAGCAGCCTGCTAGAAATTCACCTTTGCCTTTTGTTTACGGAGAGGGCCGTGCACAAACACCATTTTAAGAAGGGGCAGATGGTTTCGCTGACGTCAATTAGTCCAGTATAACCCTCGGACGTTGAGAATTATTTATGTGGTGTTTAATTCGCCGTTTGAGTTTCAGTTTATTTTAGTAGTTGGCCACTCAACATTTTCTGTGACTTCTAGAGTCCTTTATAAATGTCTGTATGTTAATATGTGTGTATTTTACTCTTGGGCATTACATAGTTGCTGTCGGTGGCTCCACATTTTATGATAGCCTGAAGTGTGATAAAGCTTTTACCTCAACAGTTTGATTGTCAGTGCTTACCTCATTGTTAAATAAATATATTTTTTACAACAGTTTGATGTCTGCAATTCTTCATTAACACATCACTACAAGATGAATGTCTCTAATGTAATAATCCCTCTCATGCTGAAACACAAAATAGTTGAAGGGAGGTGATATAATCACATTTTCATTAATTTTCATTTTTGAGTGTTCAGGTCCACCAATTGTTGAGCTATTTAAACGTTTGAAAGTGTCACCTCTCGGTAGAAAATAAAATAAGCCAATCAGCACGGTAAATGTGAGACAAAGTCTTTATTCATATTTGACAATATAAAAAGACGACTTCTTGCACATATTGAGAGAAGGTGCATCACACCAAACATTAGTCTATAAAAGGGCCTCGCAAACACGGAAATCAACAAATGAGGCACGCTAGATTATTTTAAACACATTACATTCATTAACCTCCGCAACAAGCCTAAACTCAGGCATAAAAAGGGACAATGCAATGTGCTAAATGGCAGGTTTTGCGGACGGACATCTTATAGGAAGCACTTTTCAGAGGACAACACTAGAAAGTCAGCTTATTTGCGATGCATTTCTGCTAACATGCAGTAGTGTTCCTGTGGTCGGCTACCCATCAATATAGCTGTCCTGCCACGGCACACTCCCCAATTGTGAATTGTAGTAAGCGCAGAGATGGCCTCTTTGCTCTTTCACACTGTATGTGCCCGAGTTACCTTTGAAACGCTGCAGTGAGACCATTTCCGACTTGGTCGCACCACTTCTCCATGTACCTAGTGTTATTCCCCCTGTGTCACTGTCCACTATGTCACCGTCCTGGATGGATGTTGCTGATCCTGCAGCTGCACCTCTCATTCGGATCAGGTTGTGCAGAACACATGCTGCATATACTATACTCTCCACATTCTTGGGCTTCTGCTCATTGTCTTGAGCAAGCATCTAAATCTGTTTGCCAATATGCCAAAATAATTTTCTACAACCCTCCTGGCCCTTGACAGCCTGTAATTGAAGATCCTCTGTTCCCTAGTTAGATTCCGCTGTGGATATGACTTCATAATCCAGGGCCGTAGTGCAAATGCTTCGTCAGCAACCATCGCATATGGGATGTCCGGGCTGTCTTCTCCTGGCAGAGGTTCTGGATCAGGCATGCCTGCTGTTCCACCTTCCATTTCCTTTCCAAGCCATGTATCTTTCCAAATCCGGCCATCACCAACACTTCCAGGTGTGCCCACATCCACATACAGGAAGTTGTAGTTATGATCAACCACCGCCATGAGTACAATTGAGTGGAATTTCTTGTAATTGAAATAAT
Source organism: Amblyraja radiata (assembly GCF_010909765.2). Lineage (NCBI taxonomy): Eukaryota > Metazoa > Chordata > Chondrichthyes > Rajiformes > Rajidae > Amblyraja > Amblyraja radiata. Next base: position 9,241,991 of record NC_045991.1, read on the forward strand.
TTGAGCCACCTCTGGGTGGACAACGAATTGCCACATGCTTGCAATCCAAAGCCCCACATGTGTGAACAAAGTTCCACCTGTTTTCAAATATCCAAGTGGCGCTGGGGGCGCCACTCTCTTCCACGCATCTGGTGTACTGGGGCATTCCATCACTTCAGCTGAATAACATTTGATGATCGCCTCACAGGTTTCTCGGACAATAACACAGATGGTGCTGGTGGCGATCAGAAAGTTGTAAGATAGACTTGTATAAGAATCGCCTGAGGCCAAGTAGCGGAGGGTGATTGCTATGCGCAACCCTGGTTCCAGTGCCTTTCTCATCACAGTGTCAGTCTTCTTCAGCTGAGGTCCCAAATTATTCTTCAGCTCATTAAAGAGCTCGGGTGAAATTCGGACAAAGTTTGTGAATGCACTTTTATCCTGTTCGCGCATCACATTAAGCAGTTGATCATATTGTCCATATTGAGGTCGCCGTTGAAATATGGGCTTCACCCAGTGAGACTTTCTCTTAATTCTCTTTTTAATTAATCTCTCCCTTCTGGCTTCAAGCAAGCGTTTTCGATGCACATAGTGGGCTGTTACATACAGCGCGTCAATGAAAAACACCACCATCCTGTACTCGAAACTAGTTAGTATAGGCATGTCTCCAAATGAGCCAATTCAACCAAGGGAGGATATTTATAGTGTGTGAAAAAAAAAGTGACATCATTTGTGCCACGTGTAGTTCACAATGTTCATTCAAGATTTAACGGGAAAGTCCGGGAGACGGACAAGTCACTCGCACAAATAACAGAACTGCCGAGTACCATGGGAACTCTTTATCTACCCCCCGTTATATCGTGCGAAACTCGTGCTGGACCACGACCACTTCACTCTGGTGACATCTTGCGTCAACTCGCCCCGTGAAAAATCCCCATTACTCTATCCACGTCAAGTGTGTACTCAATGCGTGAATGAGTGCCATCTGCATTCGAATAGGCACAAGCTATATCTGCCTTTTTTCAGTTACGTTCGACAGTTCTTGTTGCATTTGTACCCTTGCCCCATCCGCCAACTCTTGCACCGCTGTATTTATGTCTGCATCGGGACTGCCGACTGAATCCGTGAAGGATTCGTTGATCCCGACAAGAAAGGAAGACAACAAGGATACTTTGTTCATTGAAGCTTCATGACAACAAATACAATTCACATGTAATCATTGTATCATCAGTTATAAAAAATACTGTCGGCGCTGTGAGTGATTGAACTCTGGCTTCTTGCAGAGTTTTTCGCAGTAGAAACTATTAAGATCTTGAATAAACTGACGTTTGAAAAACTCGCCACTGCTCGTTGAGATGTCGTTGTGTCTCTGCCGTTCTGAGCTGTCATTAACAGGACAAGTGGGTCCCAGGTGAAAGTGAGATTCAAGGTGCAGGTTAAAGAGAACATTCCCCAAAACATCTCCTCAGAGTTGATGACCACTAATCCGGGCAGCGTTCTGGCAAAAATATCCTACAGCTTCCTCGTTCCCTGCCCATAGACCCTGTAATTGAACTACCATAACTATACTCAAAACAAAAACGAACTGAGTACGTCCGATGCTTATTAATCTTTCCAAAGTACATAACTTCACAATTATCTCGATTAAATTGCATCTACCATTTCTCAGCCATTTTAAACAAATATCATATTTCAGCCAATAATTATCTTCCTCACTGTGAACAATACCATCATTTTTTTGACATCTGGAGACTTAATGGTCTTATCCCACATTGCGCAAATGCAAAGCATAAAAGCAATAAGGTTACGCGAGAGCGTACAAACTTCGTAAAGATAGGCACCTGTAGTAAGGATAGAACCGGTTCGTTGGCCCTGTAAGACAGTAGCTCCACCGCTACGACACAGTATCAGCAGTGGGATCACTTAGATCTAGTGTTACTACGACAGGCTATTAAGTTCCCGCGTTTAAGTTTCTGTTTTACAACTTTAGTGAGATCGCACCTTTCCTGGATTTCTATCTGTGTATTTGAACACATGTTCTCACTTTATCCACAGATTGTATAACACATATATTGGCCCTATCCCACTCATAATTGTTGAGATATTTCACGGCTAAATATAGTTGGGAGAGAGAGTGAGAAAGAGAGCGAGATAGAGAGAGAGGGAGAGAGAGGCATAGAGAGGCATAGAAAGAGAGAGAGAGAGACACAGAGAGAGAGAGAGAGAGAGAGAGAGAGAGAGAGAGAGAGAGAGAGAGAGAGAGAGAGAGAGAGAGAGAGACAGACAGACATATAGACATACAGAGAGAGAGAGAGAGAGATAGATAGAGATATCTATATAATAAAAAGAGTAAATGAAAGAGAGAGAGAGAGAGAGAGACATCCAGACAGACGACATACAGACATACATAGAGATAGGAGAGAGACGAGTATGAGCGAAGAGTAGAAGAGTAGAGAGATAGCAAAAGAGAGAGAGAGAGATATAGAGAGAGAGTAGAGAGAGAGATTTCGCAGAGAAGAGGCGAGAGAGTGATGAGCTCTCCGCTCTCGCTCTCTCATCTCTATCTCTCTCGCTCCTCTAGCTTCTCTGTCTGCTCTCGTCCGCTCTCTCTCGCCCCTCGCATCCTGGGAAGAGTAGGAGATACTATACACATTCCATATATCCTCATATCTCAAAAAACATTTCAAAGATCTATATAGTTTCCGGTAGGCAGCGCGACCTCGCGGCAGCGGCCTCTGCATCCGCTGCGTTTTGAAGTATGTTATGTCTAGGTTTTGAGTAGTTGTTTTTTGTTATTTTGTTGGGGTATGTGTGTGGGGGTAACTTTTAAATCTCTCCCTGCACGGGAGACCCGACCTTTTCTTTGTCGGGTCTCCGTTGTCGTTGGGGCTGCAACCAGGAGCGGCCTCCAACAGGAAAACCGGGGGCTCTGGTGCTGACTACTCACCTCACCGTCGCGGAGCTGGCCGAGTCCAGAGCGGGTGGAGCTGTGGTGGACGCTGCTGCGACCCGACCCCCGGAGGTTCGGTGGCTGCAACTGCGGGTTTGGCGGACGGCGGCACCGGGAGCCCGCGGGTCCCTGGAGGGAGACCGCTTTTCAGGGCTCCCGCAACGGCGACTTCTCCCGCCCGAGTGCGGGGTTGAAGAGCTCCTGGAGCGGGGCCTTACAGCACCGCCCCGCGCGGCTTGGAATGGCGGCGGGACTCTGCGAGCGCACGCCGGGGCTCCAACACCAAGACCCGGTGTGCGGCCTTGTATCACCCGACGTGGCTTTAATGGCCACGGGACAATTCGCCATCGCCCGCCGGGGGCTTTGACTTTGACTCTGACATCGGGGGGGAGAGTGCAGTGGAGAGAGAAGTTTTTTTGGCCTTCCATTACAGCAATGTGTTGGATGTTTATGTAAATTATGTTGTGTCTTGGGTCTATTTGTTTGTAATGTATGGCTGCAGAAACGGCATTTCGTTTGGACCTCAAGGGGTCCAAATGACAATAAATTGAATTGAATTGAATTGAATTGAATTAATAGATTGTCGTCACTATTATTATGGCAGAAATAAATCACAAAGGAACGAACATTTACATAGTTATGCTTGTCTTTGAATTGGAATAAGTCACAAATAAATGTAATATATTAGAATATATTGCAGACGCCACCAAATTGCTGACGTAGAACCGAGATATTCATAATTTGTAGTCATGTTTTACATTTACGTTGAAAACATGTAATATCTCGTCACACCCCCAGCTAGAACGATCGATATACGATGATGAGATCAATTTATCGACTCTATATGATAATACTGTCAGACAACGTGTTTCTTGAAAGTACACGATGCCTCAAATGAAATGTTGGGCCTTACACTAATTAAAATTCAGAATCGCAAACCTCAGAGAAAAGTGCAAAGTCATTACTGAATTGGCTTTCACCGAGGCCACAGCTGACAATAGCCTGTTCCCTTCATCATCGTTATTTGTCTGCATATATTTTCTTCATTTGATCTACTCTCCTTCCTAACATCATTCTCCCGCCTCCTCCCCTTACCCCCTGACACCCGTACTAATCACGAAATAACTACATAGGACTCATGTTGCCCATAACTGATTTACTAAGTCAATATTTATTAATTAATTTAGCTTAGTTTAGAGATACAGCGCGGAAACCGGCATTTCGGCCTACCGAGTCCCCGCCGACCAGTGATCCCCGCACATTAACACTATCCTGTACACACAAGGGACAATTTTACATGTAATCATTTATACCATCCCAATTAACCTACAAACCCGTAAATCTTTGGAATATGGGAGGAAACGGGACATCCCGGAGAGAACCCACGCAGGATAAGATAAGATAAGAGATAAGATAGCCTTTATTGTCGGGAAGAACGAACACCATCCGTACAGGCAGCAGGCGTAGTCGGGATCGAACCCGGGTCTCTATTTCTGTAAGGAAGCAACCTTCATGATTCAAATCTAAGTCACGAGGCCCCCAGAACCTTATGGAAGACTATATCCATGTGTGGAGTAAGCAGAGTCCATCTCTATATAATTGCCTAATTCTGTCCCGATGATTTTAATGTGGTACAAATGGGAGAGTGAAATATGCAGTGAGATCATGTTCTCAACTTGCCACAGAACGAAGATACCCGAAACAGATTAACCTGGGACTATGTGGACGTTAACCATAGAAGGATAAGTCTATTACACGGGGACATACTGAATAAAGGATAATTTCGTTGAGGGTATTGAAGGGTTTATGACAAGTTTGCAGATAATGCGAAAATACACAAAGAAGATGCAGAAGGACTTAGACGGGTTGGGAGATTGGGCAGAGATATGCCAGATGGAATACATAGCAACGTGTGGAGTCATACATTTTGGTAAAGGCGTTGACTATGTTCTAAATGGGAAGAGGGTCCAGAAATCAGAGGTGCGAAGGGATTTGGGAGTGCTAGTGCACGTTTCCCAAAATGTGAATTTGCAAGTCGAATCAGTAGTAAGGAAAGCAAATGCAATGCTCGTATTTAATGCCGAGGCTTAATAAGGCGCTGGTTACGCCGCATTTGTACTCCAGAGGTGGTTTATGAAATTTGATCCAGGAATTAGTGGGTTAACATGTGACAAGCATCTGTCGGCACTGGGCCACTGCTAACTGGACGTTAGAAGGATGAGGGAGGCCCTCATTGAAACGTAGCGAATAGTGAAAGGCCTGGGTAGAGTGGATGTGAAGAGGATGTTTCCACTGGTGGATGAGACGAGGGCCAGAGGTCACAGCCTCAGAATTAAAGCACGTTCCTTTAGGAAGGGGATGAGGGGGATTGTTTCTCTTCAAAGGGTGGTGAATCAGTGGGATTTATAGCCACAGAAGACTGTGCTGGACGTCAATAGTTATTTTCAAGGCAGAAATAGATAGTTTCGTGGTTAGCACAGATGTCAGGGTTTAACATAGAAACATAGAAACATAGAACATAGGTGCAGGAGAAGGCCATTCGGCCCTTGGAGCCTGCACCGCCATTCAATATGATCATGGCTGATCATCCATATCAATATCCCATACCTGCCTTCTCTCCATACTCCCTGATCCTTTAGCCACAAGGGCCACATCTAACTCCCTCTTAAATCCAGCCAATGAACTGGCCTCAACTACCATCTGTGGAAGAGAATTCCACAGATTCACCGCTCTGTGTAAAAAATTATTTTCTCATCTCGGTCCTACAATACTTCCCTCTTATCCTTAAACTGTGGCCCCTTGTTCAGGACCTCCACAACATCGGGAACAGTCTTCCTGCATCTAGCCTGTCCAAAACCGTAAGAATTGTGTAAGTTTCTATAAGATCCCCCCTCAATCTTCTAGATTCTAGCGAGTACAAGCCGAGTCTATCCAGTCTTTCTTCATATAAAAGTCCTTCCATCCCAGGAATCAGTCTGGTGAACCTTCTCTGTACTCCCTCTATGGAAAGAATGTCTTTCCTCAGATTAGGAGACCAAAACTGTACGCAGTACTCCAGGTGTGGTCTCACCAAGACCCTGTACAACTGCAGTAGAACCTCCCTGCTCCTATACTCAAATCCTTTTGCTTTGAATGCTAACATACCATTCGCTTTCTTCACTGCCTGCTGCACCTGCATGCCTACTTTCAATGACTGGTGTACCATGACACCCAGGTCTCGTTGCATCTCCCCTTTTCCTAATCGGCCACCATTTAGATAATAGTCTACTTTCCTGTTTTTTGCCACCAAAGTGGATAACCTCACATTTATCCACATTATACTGCCTTTTCCCACTCACCCAGCCTATCCAAGTCACCTTGCAGCCTCATAGCATCCTCCTCACAGCTAACACTGCCCCCCAGCTTCGTGTCATCCGCAATCTTGGAGATGTTGCATTCAATTCCCTCGTCCAAATCATTAATATATATTGTAATAGCTGGGGTCCCAGCACCGAGCCTTGGGTTACCGTTTACTCCTACCCTTTGCTTCCTGTTTGCCAGTCAGTTCTCTATCCACATCAATACTGAACCCCAAATACCGTGTGCTTTAAGTTTGGATACTAATCTCTTATGTGGGACCTTGTCGAAAGCCTTCTGAAAGTCCAGATACAACACATCCACTGGTTCTCCCTGATCCACTCTACCAGTTACAGGTACATCCTCGAACAATTCTATAAGATTCGTCAGGCGTGATTTACCTTTCATAAATCCATGCTGACTTTGTCCAATGAATTCACCGATTTCCAATCGTGCTGCTATCCCATTTTTAATAACTGACTCTAGCAGTTTCCCCACTACCTATGTTGGACTACCTGGTCTGTAATTCCCCGTTTTCTCTCTCCCTCCCTTTTTAAAAAGTGGGGTTGCATTATCTACCCTCCAGTCCTCAGGAACTACTCCAGAATTTAAAGAGTTTTGAAAAATTATCACTAATGCATCCACTATTTCTGGGGCTACTTCCTTAAGTACTCTGGGATGCAACCTATCCGGCCCTGGGGATTTATCGGTCTTTAATCCATTCAATTTACCTAACACCACGTCCCGGCTAACCTGGATTTCACCCAGTTCCTCCGTCTCATTTGACCCGCGGTCCCCTGCTATTTCCGGCATATTCTTTATGTATTCCTTCGTGAAGACGGAACCAAAGTAGTTATTCAATTGGTCTGCCATGTCCTTGTTCCCCATGATCAATTCACCTGTTTCTGACTGCAAGGGACCTACATTTGTTTTAACTAATCTCTTTCTCTTCACATATCTATAAAAACGTTTGCAGTCCATTTTTATGTTCCCTGCCAGTTTTCTTTCACAATCTATTTTCCCTTTCCTAATTAAGCCCTTTGTCCTCCTCTGCTGGACTCTGAATTTCGCCCAGTCCTCTGGTATGCTGCTTTTGATAGCTAATGTGTACGCTTCATCTTTTGTTTTGATACTATCCCTGATTTCCCTTGTTATCCACGGATGCACTACCTTCCCTGATTTATCATTTTGCCAAACTGGGATGAACAATTGTTGTAGTTCATTCATGCAGTCTTTAAATGCCTTCCATTGCTTATCCACCGTCAACCATTTAAGAATCAATTGCCAGTCAATCTTGGCCAATTCACGGTCAAGAGCTTCACATTCCTGGGCGTGCACAACTCTGAAGATCTTTCCTGGTCCGAGAACACGAATGCAATTATCAAGAAAGCTCATCAGCGCCTCTACTTCCTGAGAAGATTACGGAGAGTCGGTTTGTCAAGGAGGACTCTCTCTAAATTCTGCAGGTGCACAGTAGAGAGCATGCTGACCGGTTGCATCGTGGCTTGGTTCGGCAATTTGAGCGCCCTGGAGAGGAAAATACTACAACAAGTAGTAAACACTGACCAGTCCATCATCGGCTCTGACCTTCCTTCCATCGAGGGGATTTATCGCAGTCGCTGCCTCAAAAAGACTGGCAGTATCATCAAAGACCCACACCATCCTGGCCACACACTCGTCTCCCTGCTACCTTCAGGTAGAAGGTACAGGAGCATGAAGACTGCAACAACCAGGTTCAGGAATAGCTACTTCCCCACAGCCATCAGACTATTAAACCTGGCTCTGACAACACTCTGATTGTTAATAACCCATTATCTGTTATTTGCACATTATCAGTTTATTTATTCATGTGCGTATATATTTATATTATGGTATATGGACACGATTATCTGTTTTGTAGTAAATGCCTACTATGTTCTGTGTGCTGAAGCAAAGCAAGAATGTCATTGTCCTATACATGCACATATGACAATAAACTCACTTGAACTTGAACTACAACTTGATTATTTGTTACTACGGGTGTCAGGGGTTATGGGGAGAACGCTTAGCTTAATTAGCTTAGGATGGGTAATATTGAATGGCGGAGCATATTTGATAGGCCAAATGGCCTAATTCCATTATGAACTTATAATGGCTCCTTGATACAATATTGCATTTCTTTACGAACTCTTGGAATAGCATGCGAATCAGGGACTACGTGATGACGTAAGGATAACACTCACACGAGGGACCGTGCGTCGGCCTCAACCGAGTAAAGTTCAGCATGGTAGCACAGCATCAGTATAGTTTTTAACAGAACAGTTTGTTTGGCCAGAAAGGGCATGTGCCTGGTGAAAAACATATAACGTGCATTTTACAGTGATTATAAAGTATACCCGTTGATGTTGAAAAAGGAAAATACGAATCGCAAAATAAAGTGGGCACAGTATAGGGAAATAAAGGTTAAACAATTTTGCTCGGAAAATTACGAAACTGGTACAGCTCAGAAAGACCTGAAGGGAGAAATACTCCAGGGACGTCTTTACAGGTTTCCGAACGGCAGCACTGAGAGAAGGCATAACATAAATCGGAAAATGGGAGACACCTGTAAGAAGGATGATACAATAATTATAGACACATATATAAACTGGACAAACGGGGAAGTTGTAACGTGAGGATGAATTAATGGAATGCGCAGCACATGGATTTTCTCATCAGATATTTGGACTCCAATGAGGGAGTGGGCTGCGTAGATCGGGTTCCGTGCAATGAAAAGTGGCTCGTTACTAATCTTCCAGCGATGGGACATTAAGCAAACTGTGAACACCCCATAAAGATTTGTACAGAACATAGTGAAAGTTATTGTCATTTCAAACCGAAATCAGAAATCTAAACAATGAAAACTGGGAAAATGCGAGACGCAGAGACATAAGCGTCTGTAAATGGTGGAATCTTGAGCAAAACACGTTCCTTGGGGAACTCACTCGGTGAGTCATCGTGTAGGGAGGGAAAAGACAGACGAGGTATTGTGTTGGGACCCTTCATCAGACAGTGTGACATGAGATTTAAGCGGCTCCGTATTTTTTTTTCAAGCATGTATCTGCTAATCAACAGCACGAGTTTATTAAGCGTCTTCGTGGAAGAAGACATTCTGAATCTGTTTTCTGAATGGCCATGATCAGGTGCACCAGGGACACCAGGCAGTAGTGGGCACTATATGGTAAAGTTCATGTTGCAATAATTGCTTCTGCAGCAAACTAAATTATAACTCATCGTGGAACGTGAATTGACTTGAATTCGATGGCAGAGGGTTTGCCTCTCATGAAGTGGGCCAATAACTTGTCACGTGATTTTCAAAGAGAAATGGGTAACACATAGACTTATAGAGGTTGATGACGGAAGATGAACATTCCTACAAATGGCAAACGGACCCAAAGATATCACCCAGTGATTGCAAACGATACACAATATTTGATTAGATATCAAATCATGTTTGCTGTATGTCAGTGAAAAATACAAGGAGAACCGTAGTTCATTTGGGCAGGTAAGAGAGTAAATTGAAAGGAAAATAGCAAAAGGAAAATTCATAACTTGGGAACTGAATGGCAGGTATTTTAAAATAAAACGAAAATGCATTTTTGCACTTTCATTCCCCAATATTAATGTGTGAAGATCAACTAGGTCATCCTTACTCAGAGACCGAACACCCCCCAACTCATTTACACCCCTCCTCCGTCTGACACAACCAGTTCCGACCCTCAACAGCAGTCCGTTTACATTATTTTATTCAGTAGCGCAGACATGGACATTAAGTCCAAGGTATGCCTGCCCTTCCGTTGGTTACGTTTGTTCCACACGCACCGGCGCTAAACCGGACACTATATCTGAGTTGGATGGCAGTCGCTGATCTGTCGCTCTTTCCCCAGAATACGGATGACTGCATTGGGGCTGCCACCTTCACCCGTGCAGAACTCATTGATTTTATCAACCTTGTCACTAACCCAGTCCTAGCACAACAGACGTGTTTCCATTCATTGTTTCATTACATATTCGGAAATCGTCATTTATTGCCTGCGATGGAATGTAGGTTTCTGTGCAACATCGAATGAACATTATAGTTTTCACGATTATTTTACAAAGAGACAATTGAAATATTACTTGTGTTGAAAACCTGTATGTAAGCGGAGAACGGACTTCATGGCTAATCATTGCATTGAAGTAAGTCGCATTGTGTTACAAAGTCACGCAATTTATTGTAGTAAGTTTACAATGCGAGTAAATGGCCGCACGATCATGCTTTTCAATTCTTCTCTGAAGTTACGCTGCGATACTACATTAGTTAAAGTGTTTGTACAAGTACTCAAAACCCTTAGCATGTAGCCGATCTTTTCCGCAATGGTGAAAGAAATGGTGTAATTTGATTCTGTAAATTTGTTGTCGGTGAAATACACACAGACGAAGCACGTAAAATGTTACCATCCACAGTAGGATAGAATTACCAGATATTGTAATCAACAAAATTATTGATCTTTTTCGAGTCTGTATCTCCGGATCAGTTTGATTCTAATCACTGTTCGTTCCTCGGAGTTTGTTCCTGACGCGGTTGGTCAATATAATATTCCTTACGGTCAAATAATTAAACCGGACGATCAACAGAAATGGCGAAAATGGGAAAACATTGTTTCTAACCATAGGTGCGCAAACCAAAGGTCAGAGGTTCATAAAGAAAGTAGATTGGATTTTTTTCAAAAATGCATAACACACCAAGCACTGTCATCACCTTTGATGCAATCGATGTGAGGCAATATTGGAAACGAATCGGCTACAGACAAATTGCAACAAAACGATCAAAGGTAAAAGCGACAGTTAACCAGACAGAGCAGTCAATAGAAATGTACATGAGACATAAGGTAAGTCTGCACACTGGAGTGTAATTCAAGAATGAATATGGAAGAGGTACCATTTTAATATGATAATGATTTGTGCCGAGTATTAAGAACCTGTGTATCACGCAACGCAATGTGGCAGATATGCAGCATTTTTACTTTCCGGAGGTTGTTGGCTTTCTAAAGAAAATCTGATTCTCTTGCCAATCTGGATGTCAACTTAAAGAAACCCCGTCTCTTGTCATTGCTTAACTGAGTCTAAAGTTGATGTTTTCGCTTTGCAGTGGGAGATTCCCCTCTACAATACTGTTTGAACGATTGATCTTAACATCGTCACTACAATCTAGCAGGTGGCATTCTATTGTTGTGCTTGGCATGTAACCGGTAATAATAATTTCCCAGTCATAGGATGAAACTTATTATTCAACATTATAGAATTAAGGGCGGCGCTGGATTTGGAGCGCCGCGGAGCCTGGGATCGAGTTCGCCGGGGTCGGAGATCCAACCGGCGCGGCCTGAGGACTACGAGTGCCCAGGTCTCCGGGGAGGAGGCAGCCGCTCCAGACTTTCCAAGCCACTGAGGAATGTTTCACCCGACGCCAGAGTTCCATCTTCACGTAAAGAAGGCCCTGAAAATTATCAGACTGGCTGCAAGGCCACAAATGGGCCCCGACCTCAGGTGTTTCACAGAGGAAGAGGACTTAACTTTCTGGTGCCTTTCCCCACAGTGAAAATTGTTGATTCTGCTGTGGGGGGGGGGGTGGGGGGGGGGGGGGGGGGGGGGGGAGTTGTGTTGAAATCTATAATGTATTATGTCCATTTTTTATTTTTAAACTTTTTCTATGGTTTGTATGGAAACTTATTATTTACTTTATGTAAAGCACTTTGGTGTCAATGCGAGTTGACTTAAAACGTGATATATAAATAAAACTTACATACTTACTTACAATTAAACCACAAAGTACTTGAGGTATAATTCCGGGATATGCGCAAAACTAAGATAACCAAGCCCACAACCAAAGTATTAGATAACTAATTACATCATCTTACTATGTGTCTCCAAATGCAATATAAATGTTACCTTCATATTAACTAACTGTTTAAAAAACGGATCATGTAGATGCAAGTATATCATTGGGGTTTCTCTTCTTCATTGAACCTCTCTTCATTGGAGATTCGTGGTGTTAGACCCACAACACCTCGGCAAGGCTGATAAGTTGGTACTGACGTCTCAGACGAACCTCCCTCAACACCTGCTCTCATCTCAGCAACTATGCGACCAGTATCTACTAACTAAACGAAGCCGCGGCCAATGAGCTCACTCCAACAGATGCTAAACACCTAATTCAAACCTGTTGGCAATCGTCATTGCCACCCGGGGAAAGTTTGGACTCTCCAAGAGTATCACACGCTACCTGGTATACATGGTCGTAGCTGATTTAATGTTTCTCGTCTTCGAGGTAATTTTCCACGAGATTATTGATGGTTATATTCCCTATTCCTGAATCGAACCACGATTAGTAGCGCGAACATTACCCTTATGTAGATTTCTGTTGATTGCTCGGTTTGGCTAAAGGCGACTTTTATTATCGATCGATTTGTCACCATTTGTAATCTGCAGTTACGAGCAAAATATTACACTGAGGAAACGGAGTCTTTGGTTATAGCATTGACGTGTATGTTAAATATTAATCAAAATGTCCCAATATATATTGTCTACGTGCATGGAGAATAGTCGACAAAGTAGCTTGGTCATGTGGTGTAACCTCACCGTTATGGGTGGCATTTTGATCGATAGAACCCATCTTAACCCCATTTGCACCAGTTTTACTGATCATGCTCCTCAACACCCTGACATTCAGTCACATTGTACAAGCCAACAGAGTGAGGAGCGGTCTTCGAGGGAATACAAAGGACGAGAGCAGTGCAGATCAAGAGGTGGAGAACATGATTATGTCCATAATTCTAATGCTAGCCAAATCCGGCAGCTTGCGTGTTTCATCTGTTTGGGCATTCAGCTTTTAGCAACATATTACAATCACGCATTTCCCATATAGAACAGACCGGATAAATACTGAGGTGTGTGAGTGCCCGCACCAACACATTTATTTATGGAGTGACACGGAAAAAAAAATAGGGTGGAATTTAAACATGCGTTTAAGTTTTATTTTCTTGGTCACTAAAAGTGTTTTTAATGTCTCGTTGAAATCTGATTTCATTGATTTCAACTATGTTTTTTTATGTGTTCCTGTTTTTTATGTGTTCCTCGTTTGGAGACAACGAACCACAGAGACTATGCCCGTGGCCGCCTTCGGTTCCAGTTCGGTTTGCATCGAGTGTTCCAGTTTCCTTCCAAAAACCAAAGACTTGCGGGGTGGTAATTAACAACCCTCTGCAAATAGTTCTTAATGTGTAGGGAGTGGACGAGAAAGTGGGATGACAGAACATGTGTCAACGTGCGACGAATGGTCGGCATGTACTCCTTGGGACGAAGTGACGGTTGCCATGCTATCTCTGTTAAACAATAACAATAGTCTATCGAAATAATGTACACGACATTTGTAATTGGTTCAGGCACACTCAAGGCGAATGGACAATAAGAACAAACGGCTAACTCTGAGAAAGGATCTGATGAATGGTCTGTGAATACGCATATCTAATCTTGCTGCTGAATTTGTCTGACTTGTAAGTGCCTCCGGTACTTTCTCTGTATATTAATATTATAATCTAATTGATTGAAACATTAAAATTACATTATAATTTCAACAACAGCTTATCCATGTGTGGGAATAGAAGTAAATATTTAAAATATATTTGTTTGAGATGTTTCCATGAGGAATCCAAGGTTATCGGGACAATGATCAATGGAAGATCACATTAGAACGTGTTGATCTTTCCTTCAATGGCGTGTAAGGGTGGGATAAACAGTCCCCAGTGTTGCAATTGTCTACTACATGCACAATAACAGACACGATTGGAAACATCTGGCGGGCGGGTCAACACATTGTTACGGAAATATTTGAAATCACTTAATTTCCAATATTTCTCAAAGTTTAACCCCTTGGCACCTGCTTGTATGGTGTTGGTGCCTGCTTGTATGGTAGTTATAGAATGGGATATTATGTAAGAATCCTGGGTGGATATATATGGGAAAGTTTAGATTGGATTAAGATTAAATAAGTTGGAAAGACATATCTATATTACTAAAACTCTGTTCTTGACCGCTTTTGGCGATCTGTGCTGCGATTTCCGAGAGAACGCCGCCACCTACGGTCGTCATTTTTGGCCACCTCGCTCAGAGCCCGCCTCTGCCGCATGTGTGCCGAGGATTTTCCCGTTGATGAAATATGACCGAGATATTAATGTTTATACAACATTCCCCATTCTCTCTGCTGCCCCCGCTGGCAGCAGGGGGAGGGATGGACTATAAAACCCGGAAGTGTCCTGCTTTAATCACTTTCTTCCGGACCGCGAAGTGAAAGGGTCACGGCTCTCTGAGCTGCAGCTTTACTCCAAGGTGTGTCCCCTGCATATGCTTTTTCAGCCAATTGATATGTATGTTGTTCACCATTCTAAAGGACTGTTGGCGTCATTACCAGAACACTGTTAAAGAGGCCAAAAGAGAATACCTGTCAAACATTATTGTGTCTAAGCGTCACGACCCACGTGTGCTATTTAAAATCATTGACTCTGTTCTAAATGCCCCGCAGCCTGTCTGTCTGGAAGCATCGTCTGAAATGTGCAATGACTTCCTGCACTTTTTTATTAATAAGGTTGTTTCCATAAGGGCTCTTATTTTAGCTCCTGCCTCTGACCCCTCTGTTTCTGTCCCATGCCTGGTGGTATTGGATAAGTTTGTGCCTGTAACATTGTCGTGTTTAGAGGATGTGGTTAGCCATATTAAGCCATCGGGTTCCCCTTGTGATGCTGTCCCTCCTCATCTTTTTAAAGAGGTTTCCCTAGTATAGGTCAGTCGGTTCTTGCCATTATCAACAGCAGCCTGTGTTCTGGGGTTGTCCCCGTAAATTTTAAACATGCAGTAGTGCAACCACTACTTAAGAAACCTGGCCTGGATCAAACTGTTCTGGCCAATTTTAGACCGATCTCCAAGCTGCCTTTTATCTCTAAAATTCTGGAGAAAGTTGTTTATGCTCAGCTAAAACTCTTCTCGGACGAGCATAATATTCGGGAGGTTTTCCAGTCTGGGTTTAAAACTATGCATAGCACAGAGTAAGCATTGCTAAGGGTTTTTAATGACATCCTCCCAGCTAATGATTCTGGTTAATTATGGGGTTCTTGTCCTGCTGGACCTATCTTCCGGCCCTTTGATACAGTGGACCATGGTATCTTAATATCTCGGTTACAGCACCTAGTGGGCATTTGGGCTGTGCCCTGGGATGGTTCAGGTCTGTATCTGGCAGACAGAACTATGTGTGTAAGCCTGCTAGTTTTGAATCCTCCTCCGCCCCTCTGTCATATGGGGTTCCACAGGGCTCAATTTTAGGGCCCCTGCTTTTCTCACTGTACTTGCTTCCTCTGGGTTCCATTTTTAGAAAGCATGGCATCTCTTTTTTTACTGTTATGCTGATGATAGCCAACTATATATGCCGCTGAGGGTGGAAGATGCTTTTTCTGTCATATCACTTCTGTCATGCCTTGAGACATTAAGTCCCTGGATGGCCCTAAACTTTCTAGGATTTAATGAAAAGAAAACAGAGGTGATATTGTTTGGTCCCAATGGCTGCCGTGAACCTCCCCTTGTTGACTTGGGTCCCCTGGCACGGTATGTGAAGCCAATAGTTTTAAACCTGGGTTTTAGGATGGACAGTGATTTTAAATTAGATCATCAAATAGGTGCGGTGGTAAAGTCAGCTTATTTCACTTAAGGCAGCTGGCAAAGGTGAAGCCCATTCTTGAGCGGCAGCATTTTGAAACAGTAATCCATGCCTTTATTACATCTAGGCTGGATTACTGTAACGCACTCTATTTTGGAGTTGCTCGATCTTCACTGGCTCGTCTCCAGTTGGTTCAAAATGCTGCTGCTCGCCTTTTGACTGGAACTCGAAAGAGGGAGCAAATAACGCCAATTCTGGCCTCCCTCTACTGGCTCCCGGTGTACTTTCGAGTTCATTTTAAATTATTGTATTTGTTTTTAAATCCTTAAATGGGCTCGCCCCGCCTTACCTCTATGAGCTGCTTCAGCCATACGCTCCTGCCCGGTGTCTCAGGTCAGCTGATCAGCTGCTCCTGGAGGTACCGAGGTCTAAGCGGAAGCTCAGAGGGGATAGAGCCTTCTCTGTTGCTGCTCCGGCACTCTGGAACACTCTGCCGTTGCACATCAGCCAGGCCCCCTCACTGTCCATCTTCAAAACGAGTATTAAAACACATTTATATTCCTTGGCTTTTGACCCTGCTTGAGACTTTGCTCCTGTTTTAGTGCTTTTAATGTTTTTAATTTTATTGTTTTTATTCTTTCTTTTAATGTTTTATTGTCGTGTAATAATGTCTTGTCCATGACTAGTCATGTACAGCACTTTGTGGCAACAGTGGTTGTTTTTAAAGTGCTCTATAAATAAAGTTATTATTATTATTATTATTATTATTCACCATGGTCTGAAGTTTCTTGGCATTTTGTTGGAAAGAGTTTGTAAAATTGTCTATCTATATTGTCTTTGAAATGTGTATTGAAAATAAAAAGCATTTTCAAATTTGTCTATCTATATTGTCTTTGAAATGTGTATTGAACATGAAATGCATTTGTATATTTGTCTATCTATATTGTCTTTGAAATGTGTATTGAACATGAAATGCATTTGTATATTTGTCTATCTATATTGTCTTTGAAATGTGTATTGAAAATAAAAAGCATTGGTTATTGTTATAAAGCGTTTGCAAATTTATTTCTCTTGGGTTTTAAAATGGTTGCACCCGTTTTCAGGTGACTAAAGCATGATGTCTGTATTGTCTTTGAAATGTTTATGTAAATTGAAATGCATTTGTTGCAACGTTTTCAGGCGGAATAAAGCTTTTCATTTGGACCAGAAATGTGTTTAAATTTAAAATTGGCGCTCATTTTGTGATTTTGGCGGTTGCAAGATGGCGACGATGACGTCATTTCCGGTGATCGGTAAGCCGGCGACGATGACGTCATTTCCGGTCGGAGGCAAGGCGGCCGTGATGACGTCATTTCCGGTCGGACGTAAGATGGCGCTGCCTGCTGAAGACGGAGTGCACGAGGTGTTGAATAATTCAACAGAACTGGTAAATGTTTGTGTGTTTGTTGCAGCAAAAGCTGCATTGTGTTTTAGCAACAGCTGCATTGTGTTTCAGCCAAAGCTGCAATTGCGTTTCAGCCAAAGCTGCATTGCCTTTCAGCCAAAGCTGCATTGCCTTTCAGCCAAAGCTGCATTGCCTTTCAGCCAAAGCTGCATTGCCTTTCAGCCAAAGCTGCATTGCCTTTCAGCCAAAGCTGCATTGCCTTTCAGCCAAAGCTGCATTGCCTTTCAGCCAAAGCTGCATTGCCTTTCAGCCAAAGCTGCATTGTGTTTCAGCATTGTGTTTCAGCCACAGACT
This sequence comes from Amblyraja radiata, assembly GCF_010909765.2. NCBI lineage: Eukaryota > Metazoa > Chordata > Chondrichthyes > Rajiformes > Rajidae > Amblyraja > Amblyraja radiata. The sequence continues at coordinate 9,259,694 of NC_045991.1, forward strand.
ACAACAGGATTTGAAGATTTGTTCAAGTATTCGGCTGCTTTCTCTACGGTAAGTCTGTGTTTGTTGGACGTTATTTAAAAGCAGCATTTTGTTTCAGCAAAAGACTCCACAGCAGGATTTGAATATTAGTTTTGCACAGTGTATTTTAGTGTTGTGTGTGTGAATGTGTGTGTGTGAATATATATATATGTGTGTGAATATATATGTGTGTGTGTGTGAATGTGTGTATGTGTGTGTGTGTGTGTGTGTGTATGTGTGTATGTGTGTGTGTGTGTGTATGTGTGTGTGTGTGTGTGAATATATGTGTGTGTGAATATATGTGTGTGTGTGAATATATGTGTGTGTGTGTGTGTGAATATATATATGTGTGTGTGAATATATATATGTGTGTGTGAATATATATATGTGTGTGTGAATATATATATATGTGTGTGTGTGAATATATATATGTGTGTGTGACTCTATATAATAAAGTGGCTTGCAAAGTATTCATACCCCTTGAACTTTTCCACTTTTTGTCACGTTACAACCACAAACGTAAATGTATTTTATTGGGATTTTATATGATAGACAACACAAAGTGGCACATAATTGTGAAGTGGAAGGAAAATGATACATGGTTTTCAACTTTTTTTACAAATAAAAAACTGAAAAGTGTGGCGTGTAAAAGTATTCAGCCCCTTTTACTCTGATACCCTAAATAAAATCCAGTGCAAACCAATTGCCTTCGAAGTCACCTAATAGTAAATAGAGTCCCATTGTGTGTAATCTAATATCAGTATAATACAGCTGTTCTGTGAAGGCTCAGGAGGTTTGGTTAGAGAACATTAGTGAAACAAACAGCATCATGAAGCCCAAGGAACACATCAGACAGGTCAGGATAAAGTTGTGGAGAAGTTTAAAGCAGGGTTAGGTCATAAAAAAATATCCCAAGCTTTGAACATCTCATGGAGCACTGTTCAATCCATCATCCGAAAATGGAAAGAGTATGGCATAACTGCAAACCTACCAAAACATGGCCGTCCACCTAAACTGACAGGCCGGGCAAGGAGAGCATTGATCAGAGAAGCAGCCAAGAGGCCTATGGTAACTCTGGAGGAGCTGCAGAGATCCACAGCTCAGGTGGGAGAATCTGTCCACAGGACAACTATTAGTCGTGCACTCCACAAATCGGGCCTTTTAGAACAGTGGCATGAAGAAAGCCATTGTTGAAAAAAAAGCCATAAGAAGTCCCGTTTTGCAGTTTGCCACAAGCCATTTGGGGACACAGCAAACATGTGGAGGAAGGTGCTCTGGTCAGATGAGACCAAAATTGAAGTTTTTGGCCTAAATGCAAAACGCTATGTGTGGCAGAAAACTAACACTGCACATCACCCTGAACACACCACCCCACTGTGAAACAAGGTGGTGGCAACATCATGCTGTGGGATGCTTTTCTTCAGCAGGGACAGGGAAGGTGGTCAGAGTTGATGGGAAGATGGATGGAGCCAAATACAGGGCAATCTTGGAAGAGAAACCTGTTAGAGTCTGCAAAAGACTTGAGACTGGGGCGGAGGTTCACCTTCCAGCAGGACAACGACCCTAAACATACAGCCAGAGCTACAATGGAATGGTTTAGATCAAAGCATATTCATGTGTTAGAATGGCCCAGTCAACGTCCAGACCTAAATCCAATTGAGAATCTCTTGGCAAGACTTGAAAATTGCTGTTCACAGACACTCTCCATCCAATCTGACTGACCTTGAGCTATTTTGCATTGAAGAATGGGCAAAAATTTCAGTCTCTAGATGTGCAAAGCTGGTAGAGACATACCCCAAAAGACTTGCAGCTGTAATTGCAGCGAAGGTGGTTCTACAAAGTATTGACTCAGGGGGGCTGAATACTTTTGCACGCCACACTTTTCAGTTTTTTTTTTGTAAAAAAAATTTGAAAACCATGTATCATTTTCCTTCCACTTCACAATTATGCACCACTTTGTGTTGGTCTATCACATAAAATCCCAATAAAATACATTTACGTTTGTGGTTGTAACGTGACAAAATGTGGAAAAGTTCAAGGGGTATGAATACTTTTGCAAGCCACTGTATGTGTGTGTGAATATATATATATATATATATAAATATATATGTGTGTGTGAATATATATATATATATGTGTGTGTGAATATATATATATATATATATGTGTGTGTGTGTGTGTGTGGGTGAATGTATATATGTGTGTGTGGTTGAATGTATATATGTGTGTGTGTGTGTGTGTGTGTGAATATATATATGTGTGTGAATATATATATGTGTGTGTGAATATATATATGTGTGTGTGTGTGTGTGAATATGTGTGTATATATGTGTGTGTGTGTGTGTGTGTGTGTGTGTGTGTGTGTGTGTGAATATATATGTGTGTGTGTGTGCGTGGATATATGTGTGTGAATATATATATGTGTGCATATATGTATATGTGTGTGTGTGAATATATATATGTGTGCATATATGTATATGTGTGTGTGTGAATATATATGAATGTGTGTGTGTGAATATATGTGTATGTGTGTGAATATATGTGTGTGTGTGTGAATATATATGAGTGTGTGCGTGAGTGGATATATGTGTGTGTGAATATATATGAATGTGTGTGTGAATATATATGTATGTGTGCGTGAATATATATGTATGTGTGCGTGAATGTGTGTGTATATGTGTGTGTGAGTGTGTGAATAGGGGGTTGCACGTAAGGTCACAAGGTCATAGGACTTGACGCACGGAGCCGCTCAATCCATCTGGAAGACATCCGTCACTTCCAGTATATGTTGTTAATGCAAGAAACGCTTACTTTGCTATCTGTTAAAATGCGCCAAAATGTTGAATTTTTGCTCTGAAAAAAATTGTGGAAGTTGGGGTAAGTGTGAGAGACATGTACCCAACATTAGAATTCCAAACGTGAAATGAAATGAAGGTAAAGAGAAGCGAGAATTGAAGGGACAACAGCAGCTAAAGTGCTTGGTAAACATTGGCTGTGCAGATATCGTAATTGAAAATATCAGAATTATCGTGTTTGCTCACTGCATTTCATCAACAGTAAGGCATTATTCGTGTTTTTTCTTGATTCCTTTGGTATCTAAAAATTCTCAGAAGTGATAAATCTGGCTGTAATTTTTCTTCAGATGCGTTTTCATTTTGTACGTAAAAACCTACTTGAGAACCATGGGCGATTTAAAAAAAATAATTAAAAAAAAAAATACAGCCAGTTTTATCACTTCTGAAACATTTTAGATGCCAAAGAAATCAAGAAAAAACACAAATAATGCTTTAGTGTTGATGAAATGTAGTGAGCAAACGGCAAATGTTTGCTAAGCACGCTGTCTGTTGTCCCTTCAGCTCTCACTTCTATCTACCGTCATTTCTCCTCACTTTTGGAATTCTGAAGTAGGCTAAATGTCTCACATGCTCATCCCGATTTCCATAATTATTTGCAGCGCAAAAATTGACATTTTCGGCGGGTTTTAACGGGACCGCTACGTTCAGATTCAGATTCGGATTCAACTTTAATTGTCGTTGTCAGTGTAAGTACAGAGACAACGAAATGCGGTTAGCATCTCTCTGGAAGATGGAGTTGGAAACAATGGTAAGTGCCTACCTGCAGTACATCGCGTGTAATCCATTTGGTGCAGCGTAGCAACAGTACGGGTCATGGGCCGTGAAACCTCCGTGTGTGTGTGTGTGTGTGTGTGTGTGTTTGAATGTGTGTGTATGTGTGTATGTGTTGGGGTATGTGTGTGTGTGAATGTGTGTATGTGTGTGAGTATATGTGTGTGTGTGTGTGTGTGAATGTGTGTGTGTGTGTGAATATGTGTATGTGTGAATGTGTGTGTGTGTGTGTGTGTGTGTGTGAATATACATGTGTGTGTGTGAATATGTGTGTGTGTGTGTGTGTGTGTGTGTGTGAATATATGTGTATGTGTGTGTGTGTGCGTGTGTGTGTGCGTATGTGTGTGTGTATGTGTGTGTGAATATGTGTGTGTGTGAATATGTGTGTGTGAATATGTATGTGTGTGGGTGTGTATGTGTGTGTGTGTGTACATGTGTGTGTCTGTATGTGTGTGTGTGAATATGTGTGTGTGTGTGCGTTTGTGTGTGTGCGTGTGAATATGTGTGTGTGTGAAATAATATAGTATTTCGTAGTTCAGAGCTTATTTGTTAAGTTTAATAGCGTGATGGCTGTCAGGAAGAAGCTGTTCCTCAATGTAGATGTTACCGTTTTCAGTTTACAAAAGTCGGACGTGACTCCAGAAATCAGGCATCAGTCAGTCCACAAGCCGTGAGAGTCAGTCAGTCTAAAGGACATGAGTTAATCCCAAGGCAGTGAGTGAGTCCACAGGTCATGAGTAAATCACTCACTGCCCCCTCTCCACTGACATCCCGCACCTCAAGATGCTGCCCTCTGCCTGGCTATAGGATGCAACCCGTACTGAAGCCGCCCTCATCCCCTGCATGAGCCCCCCCCCCCCCTTTCTCATCAGCTCACGAAAACCACCGCCTGAAGCTGTGCCCCTCCCTTGGCTGCACGATGTTTACCATCCCCCACCCCACCCTGACAGCCCCCACCTCAAAAAATGTTTGCACAAAATCTTCACAAAATTAACAACTGAAATTGTCTTTAGGCTGCTTTTTCAACATCATGTCAGGAAATGTTAGAGGTCAAGGTGATGTGGCCATTGCTGTAGTATCCTCTGGGATAGCAGCTGCATTTCTGCCTGGTGGAAGAACTACACATTATCGATTCAAGCTACCCATCCAAGTGGCCGAGGATACATTGTGCAACATCGAGAAGAACTTTAAGACGGCACATTTCACGAGGCAAGTGAAAGTCATTGTTTGGGATGAATTTCCAATAATTTGGAGAGAATGCTTTGAAGTTGTGGACAGAACTCTTCCAGATGTCTTCAGCAACACCAAGCATTTTGGTGCCCCTCCCCTGCCATGCCAGCCCTCAGTGACTGAGCTGCCAGCCCAAAAATCAATTCCACCCACAAACTCCATACTAGCCCTCTGGAAACCAGTACCTTCGGCCCAACATACTAGCTCAACAGAAATATGAAGGGAAATGTCAAAGGTTTCCTGAAGGATGGAACATCGCCCAAGAATGTTGTCATTAATAGCGTGCTTCGTTGAATGATGACTTCTGAGATAAATTATCAGATTTTCCTTCTTAACATTTGACCGCTGACTTTCTCTATATTAAAATTGTCTCTCTTTATCAACAGGAAATAGTCATCAAGAGGCAGCGAGCAGCAGAACGCAACAAGACGCAACAAGACACAAGTAAAAACTTAATAAATCTCATCTTTAAAATTTAAATTGTTCATATATTTTAAGAGTCATTCACATTCTAAACTTTAATAAAACCTTTTTGCACTTTTAATGCCGTGTGTTCTTCAGCACAATAGAACCTAATAGGCAGGAACAGCTGCTCTGTGGGAGAGCCACTAAGAGTGTATGGGCGGGGGGAGGTTGTTTGGAGATGCACTGAATGTGTGGGTGGGAGGGGAATGGCAAGGAGCGGGGGGGGGGGGGTGGGTGAGTGAACTGCCAGCGTACAAGACGTGAGTGACTGCACTGCCAGCCCACGAGCCGTGAGTTAGTGAACTGCCAGCCCACCAGCTGTAAGGGACTGAACTGCCAGCCCAATAACCCATTCAGTTCACCCTCTTCCCCCTTCTCTCTTAATCTCACCTGTTTAGGGCAGAATTTCCGGCAGTTTCTCAGCCGCCACCCTGCCAGGTCCGAGTGATTGTACTGCCAGGCCTCAGTGACTGAGCTGCCAGCCCTCAGTGACTGAGCTGCCAGCCCATAAATCCATTTGACCCAAATTCCATACTAGCCCTCTGGAAATCAGTACCTTCGGCCCCCAACACTCATAAAAGCACAATCAAGATTTTTATCTGTTTTTTTTTTTAAAGTAATTGTATATCACATTTTTTCTTTCTTTTTCTAAGGCACTTTACAAGAAGGAGATGCAATATAAACCTAATAACTCGGGATGACCACCCAACTCCTAGAATTCTGAGGTATTTGGTTGCACCATATGATTCAGGAATATTACTTGATTTACAATGCAAGACGATAGACAAATAAAGAATGGAGGAATTACATTTTGTAGCTGGAATATAAGGGGTGCCAACGAACCAATTAAGGGGGGTAAAATTTTTGCCCAACTAAAATCTTTGAAAAGCGACATAATGTTTTTGCAGGAAACACACATGAAACAACAAACACAATGAGATTAAAGGCGAATTGGATAGGCCAAACAAACTACTCCTCATTTACTTCTAAATCTAGGAGTACTGCTATTCTTATTAGAAAAGGTATCCTTTTAAATTAAAGAATACTATACAGATAAAAGGGAAGGTATATTATAGTTTCGGTGAAATTTATGCAACCCCCACTACCTTTCATAAATATTTATGCTCCGAATTTTGACAACCCCCAATTTTTCGATAAAATTATAGACATAATATCAGAGTTTAATTACCAACATGTGATAATAGGGGGGGGGGGGACTTTAACTGTTTTTAGATTCATATCTAGATAATCAGCACAACAAAGGAAGAGTAATTTAAATCTAAGACTAGCGAACTTCTAAATAAATATATAAAAATACTAATATAATAGATTTATGGAGATCTGCTAATCCAGTTGGAAGGGAATACTCGTTTTACTCTTCGGTACATAAACTTATTCAACGAATTGCATTATTTTTTAGTGGATATGAAATTAATGTCATATACAAACAATCCAACATACCACATTATTAGTATCTCAGATCACCTCCGTTGACAATTGGCAGTAAAATTTGAGGAATGCCCGGTAAAAAATATTTTTGGAGGTTTAATACACATATTTTAAATGACGTGCAAGGCTATCAATATTCAAACAACAAAATGAAACGTTTTTTCGATACAAATGATATACCAGGTACTTCGCCTTCTTTATTATGGGAAACTTTAAGGATTTATGAGAGGAATAATAATTTCATATCAAAGTTTCAAAATAAAAAGAATAAGACAGAAACAAATGTGTTTGAACAAGAAATCAGAGTTAGAGTTTAGATAATGCTAAAGATTCCACGACAGAAAACACAATAAGATAATATTACTGAAATTTGAACCTTAATCGAATTTTATCGGCAAGAGTAATAAGACTATTTTAAATTACAAAACAGGACATTTTGAGTTTGGTGACAAACCACATAAGCTTTTAGCTCGCCAATTGAAAAAAACAAGAAAAGGAAAATACGGTTACCAAATTAAATCAGAGAAAGGTGAATTACTAATACTACCTAAAGATATTAATAATAGATTTGCTCAATTTACCCAAACTTATATAATCTAAAATTAAAATAGAGATAGTAAAATAATAATTTTTTAGATAACTATAATCTTCCAAAACTGGACCTTTTGGAACAAGAGGAACTTGGAGCTCAAATTACAATCAAAGAAAATAGGTGAAACAATAAAATCGTTGAAAAATGGTTAAGACACCGGGGACCCAGTTGGTTATTAATGATTTTATAAAAAAATATCATGAGATAACGACCCCTTATTTATTTAATTTATACTCCCATGCTTTTAAAGAAAACAAACTACCTGAACAACTAAACAGAATCAACTATTACGCTTATCCAAAAAAGATAAAGATTTAGAAGATCGGGCTTCATACTGAGCTGTATCCTTTTATAATACAAATCAGAAAATCTTAGCAAAGACTTTAGCAAGAAGATTAAGCAAACATATTAGTAAATTGATAAACCCTGATCAAACGGGGTTTATACCAAAATATACTCATTTACATAATTTGAGACGCCTGTTAATAAAGGTACTCGCATAAAGTAGAAGAAAGATATATCAATTATTTATTTGGATGCAGAGAAAGCATTTGATCAAGTAGAGTGGCAATATTTATATAAAGTACTACAAACATTTAATATGGAGAGCATTTATAACATGGGTAAAGTTATTGTATGATAAACGGATGGCAAGATTTTAACTAACAACATGTTATCTCAAAATTTTCAACTATCAAGGGGTAATAGGTAGGATGGTGCGTTATCACCCCTGCCATTTGCCCTTATGATAGAACCCCTGGCTGAAAGAATAAGAATTCATCGAATATTCAGGGCTATAATACCAGGGACTCAAAGAATAAAATCTCATTATATGCAGACCGAATACTTTTATATATTACAAAGTCACAAACGAGCATACCAAATTTATTAAACTTTAATAGAGGAATTTGGGTCTTTTTCTGGATATAGAATAAATTGGAATAAAAGTGAAATCATGACATTAAAACCTCAAGAACCTACACACTTATTGAAGTTCCCTTTAAAATCGCAACAGAATATTTTAAATATTTGGGTATTCAGATTACTAGAAAATACAAAGCAATATCAACGCTAATTTCATACCTTTATTAAATAAACATAATACGCTGATTAAATTTGGAAAACACTTCTTTATCATTATTAGGTAGAATAAATGCAATAAAAATGATCTTCCTACCACAATTACTATACCTATTTCAATCTATACCGGCATATATACCAAATATATATTTTTAAATTAGACTCTAATATTACTAATTATATTTGGGACAATAGATCACATAGAATCACAAACAAACACTTATGTAAACGAGAAGAGGTCGGGGGACTTTCACTTCCGAATTTTATGTATTATTATGGGCAGTGCATATTAAGAATAGGATTTACTGGCTGGATAGTTCTACCCAACAGACAGAATGGATAAAAAAAAAAAAAGAGAGGAGTGTCATCCTTGTAATATAGGAACGATCCTCTTCTCCCCGAAAAAACTGAATAACACAATATATAAAAGAACCAATTATATATGGTACAATAAGAATTTGAAAACAAATACAATATCTTTAAAATTAAGAAATCTATCATTGTTAATGCCAATAGCGAATAACCCTTTATTTAGACCATCTTATTGATACAACAATAACCAATGGGAAAGTCTTGGAATTAGAAGGATCGGGGATATGTACGAAATGGGAAACCTACTATCATTCCAACAATAACAAATAAAATTTAAACTGAAAAAACAACCAATATTTTAAATATCTTCAGATTTGCGATTTCATGAAAAAATATATACAAGGATATCAAAAAGTAACTCCTGAATTATTGCAAGAAGCAATGAATATTGAAGCTGACTCACAAAAATTAATATCATATTTATATAATGGTATTCTAAATATAGACCTACCATCGACAGAGGTACTTAGAGAAGAGTGGGAACGGGAACTAATGATAAAAATCACGAAGGTTACATGGGAAAAATACTTGAGATATATTCACAAATGTTCGATTAATGTAAGACATAATCTAATTCAATTTAAAATTGTACATAGATTATATTATTCAAAAACAAGATTGAACAAATTTTATCCAAATATATCCGCCACTTGTGATAAATGTCTAGCCCAAAATGCAACTATACACACTCCTTAGTCTCCTGCACAAAACGAAATGGACAAGGGAGAGCCAGTGGATGTAGTGTACCTGGACTTTCTGAAAGCATTTGATAAAGGTCCCCATAGGAGATTAGGGGCAGAATTAGGGAACATGGTATTGGGGGTTGAGTGCTATCATGGATAGAAAATTGATTTGCAGACAGGAAACAAAGAGTAGGGATTAACGTGTCCCTTTCAGAGGGACCGCAGCTATTGCAAATTATATTAATGATTTAGATGAAGGGATTACGTAACATTTGCAAATTGCAGATGACACAAAGCTTGGTGGCAGTGGGAACTGTGAGGAGG